>NC_052025.1:3244040-3428133 GCF_015832195.1 Motacilla alba alba
CTGCACCATGGCTGTGCCCCCTCCATGTGCTGGGAGGGCTCTGTGCCACAGGGGACAGTGCCCTGGTACCCAGGAACCTCAGCACCTCCCTGCCTTGGAGGGGGGCATTCCCTCTGAATTCTGCATGGTTCCTGCCTTCCCATGGATCCCACCAAGCTGCCCTGCCTTGCACAACCAGTTCAGCATGAAGTGAGAGGCTCCAGGAGACAGGACAGGGATTGAATGTCCCAGTGTTCAGAGAATCCAAGGCAGAGTGAGACAAGCCTGCTCCTGAAGCCAAGAGACAGCACATCTTGGCTTTTATTCCTCTTTTCCAAAGCCCTGCTTGTCTAAGGGAAGAACCAGTGGGTTGGCAGAGGTCTGGACAATCTGAAACCTCCCCAAAAACCCACTCCTGAACCTTGTCCTGAGGGTCCTGCACAGCAGAGCCTCCCAGGGCAGTTCCAGCTGTAACCTCCTCTCCTGTTTGTGTTGTTCCTCTCCCTCTCCACGGTGTCCCTTTCCTTGGCCACTCCCAGCACAGCTCCCCAGGCCCCTGCAGGCTGAGCTGTGCAGAGGGACAGGCAGAGCCCACAGGGTGCTCAGCAGAGGTCTCTCAATTGCTGCTGGCTTCTACCAATCAACCTCCAAACTTGTTGAGATTCTCTCTCTAATCTGCTTCAGGAGACCCTTTGTCCCAGGAGGACTGAACTAAATTGAGTTGCAGGGCTGCAAATCATGCAGCAGCCTCATTTTAATCACGGCTATTCAAGTGCTAAGGAATGCACAAAGTAAATACATATTTGTTTTTAGCCATCACTTGTCTCATTTGCAGGAGGAAAATGAACGTACTCAATCCCTGAGGCTTTGATCCTCACAGGATCACTTGGGAAATGAACCTGCCATAGGAAATACGCCCTTGGTTCAATCCTCTCCCTGCTGCCAGAGCTCTCCTCATGGGTCTGTTATCCCTCTCACTCACATCTCCACATTCTAAGGAGGCTTTCACGCTTCCCACTGTCCCTGCCACCCCCTCTACAGTCCCTGCTGCCTTCCTGGGCCCTGATTTCCCTGGGCACTGCCTGGGATCCAAGTGCCAGGGTCAAGCTGTGCCCTTGTCTGAGCGCAGGCTGGAGCCAGAGCGCGGAGTGCCCAGTGCTGCAGGTGCAGTGCTGCCTGTGCCAGGCTGGCCAGGTGGTTGGCTTTGCAGATCAGTCCTTGACTTCTGTGCTACTTCAAACACATTTGAATAAATACTCTGCATCCTGAGATTTGATCAGCCTGCACTCCCGGTGCTGCAGTGTCCTTCTCTTTGGCACGCCCTGCTCTCCGTGGGGATCGGCCCGGCTCAGCTGTGACACGGAGCTAAAACTCTGGATGCTCTGGATGCATGCCAGGCCTCCACACTCTTCTCCTGGGCATTCCCCCTCCTTTAGCTCTAGCTGCGCTTTGGGATCTTCCCTATGCTCCAAGCATGAGTCAATCGCTGGTCTGTCCCTCTCTGCCCTGCTCTCCTCCCATTGTAATCCCCGTGTGTCAAACCTGTTCCAAGGTCATCCCACCTCCTCTCTGAGCTTAAAATTCACCTGAGCAGTGCCTGCTGGTCACATTTCCCCACTTGAATCACAGCTCCCCTCTCACCTAAACCGCACCTGGCAGGGTCAGACTAGGAACAATTCCTCTTAATCTCCAGATCAAATGTACCCACGAGACCCTGGCCATAAAACCTCCCCAGCCCCAACTGAGGGCAGCTGCATTTTTGGATGCCCTGCCCAGCGCACAGATTCAGTGACTGTGGCAATGGCAACCTGATCAGATGTGACATTTCTGCCTGTGCCCTCCATTCTGCAGTCCAACAATGGTGCCATTAATTCCACAGCTACCTGGGGAACCTGCTCCGAGCTCCCGAGCCTTGATCTGGGCTTTGGGGCTTGTTCCGCAGCTTCACTCAGGAGCACTGGAGTGAATAATCTGGATACTTTTAAAGAGAGCACTTGCTAAACAAAAGCTGCACATTCTGGAACATTCACTTGGGGTTTGAAACAAGATGTGGGAAAGGAAGAAATGACTTAAAATTTTAGGTGACAACGTTGGTGCACAGAGACAGGCAGAGACAACAACAACCACCTCCCTGCCCCGCTGTTAACTGATCCTGCTGCTGTTTCTCCCTGAGGGTGTGGGAGTGAGGATGGGGATGAGTGGAAGGAACAGCGCCCCGGCCTCTCACGCTGACAGCGCTGGCTCCCTCCTCACAGCACAGAGACCACCCTGGGCTCCTCCAGACAGCACAGAGACCACCCTGGGCTCCCCCCAGACAGCACAGAGACCACCCTGGGCTCCCTGCAGAGACCACCCTGGGCTCCCCCCAAACTGGGAGCGCTGGGAGCCCAAACTGGGAGCACTGGGAGCACTGGGAGCCCAAACTGGGAGCCAAACTGGGAGCCCAAACTGGGAGCACTGGGAGCCAAACTGGGAGCCCAAACTGGGAGCACTGGGAAGAGAGCACCCTGGGCTCCCCCAGACAGCACAGAGAGCACCCTGGGCTCCCCCCACACAGCACAGAGAGCACCCTGGGCTCCCCCCAGACAGCACAGAGACCACCCTGGGCTCCCTGCAGACAGCACAGAGACCACCCTGGGCTCCCCCAGACAGCACAGAGACCAGCCCAGCCCCAGCAGGGCTGTCCTTACCTTCTCCTGGTACTGGCGGCGCGAGGAGTCCAGGGACTGGATGAGGGCGGTGGCGTGGCCGATGAACATGGCGTAGCAGGTGGCCCCCACGATCATGCTGAGCATGGTGAGCCACACGTCCGACATCCCCACCGGCGCCTGCTGCCCGTAGCCGATGCACAGCATGTGGCTCATGGCCTTGAACAGCGCGTACGAGTACTGCTTCCCCCAGGAGTCGTTCTGCAGGGACAGGGCACAGCTTCAGCACGGGGATGGCTCTGGGGCACCAAAGCACCCCTGGCATTGCACCCAAAAACCCCAAAAGTCGGAGGCATCTCGACATGTTACACAAGAAATTTAATTCTTTGATGGCTTGGAGGGCTGGGGGGGATCTTTGAAAGCTAGGAGGGCTATGGAGTCTCAATCCCCAAATCCCTCAGAGCCCCCACAACTCCCATATTCCTCACTGAGACCCTACATCTCAATGCCCCCATAGCCCCATAACTCCCATATCCCTCACAGAGCCCCTACACCTCTATGCCCCCATAACTCCCATATCCCTCACTGAGACCCTACACCTCAATTCCCCCAACTGCACTCAAAAAGCCCTGTTGGAGCCACCTGGACACAAGAAATTTACTTTTTGTTTCACAGGACATCTAATTTCAGAGCCCTCACCACCCCACAAGCCCAGCTCAGTCCATTTGGAAAAATAAGCCCAGATTCCAGATCTGAGATCAGCACTTTGGCCCTGGTTTTTAGAGACTCCATGAGCTTTTTCCAGCAGGGAAGGCAGCCAGTGTGCCCCGCTGGTAACCTGGGATAAACCCAGATGATGCACTGGGAGATCTTCACAACGACCCACGTGTGGGAGAGGCAACTGAAGCAAATCATTGCCTCCCCTGGGAAATGGACTTGAACTGAGACCTGTAACAGAGAGCCTGAGCAAAGCTGCCAGCAGCAGGAGCTGAGAGTGAGGAAAATCACTGCCCAGCAATTTAGGAAATGGCCAGGGATTCTGGTCATTACCTGGAGAGATGAGAAGGGCAGAAAATGAAGTTGGTAATGTGTGGACAGCAAAGTTCTTCTCAGTGCAAAACCGGGCTTTTTCAGAGAGCTGAGGAATTACAAATGGTCTCATTTGAGAGCAGCATCGTCCTGCCAGGAGAGAGTGCTGAGACGCCTTGTGCTCTCCACTGCAGCTCACACAGGCAGCACCTCAGCGTGGCACAGAGAGAAAAACCAGCACAGGTTCCCTGGTGACTCTGCTTAGCCTGAGCTCGTGGGACAGCTCGAGGTGATTTGCCATCCTGTGGGTAGTATCTGCCAGCAAGCTCTTGCTGTGAAACCTTGGCGAGTAACTGCCCTGGCATCACTCACGTCTCCTACAAGGATGTGAAAATGCCTCTGCTGGGTGGCACTCGTGGCAGCACTGGGCATTCCTCAGCTGCTCCCTGTTCCTGAAAGGGGCCAAGGTTATGGATGGAGCTCTGCAGACGCAGGTGCTGCGGCAGCTTGGAAGGTCGCTGCACGGGCCTGCTGCTGGCTTGTCAATAAACAAGGAGTTCTCCTGTGACCTCCATCCAGAGCACCGGTGGCCAGCAGTGCTCAGAGCTCTGGAGCTCACTGGGCACCTCCTGGAGCTATCTCATCACAGCCATGGGGGCGGCTGATGACCTCCCTGCAGGCAGCTCTCAGTGCCACTGATGCCCATGGAAGCTTCTCACTGACCTTACGGGGAGCAAACAGTGACAAAGCTGGCTGGGAGCTGGGCACGGGGCTGGAACCTCTGCCGAGGGCTGGTGCTTGGTTATGAGATAAGGACATGGACAAAGGCAGCTGGTAGCTTACCTGGCCAGATTCATTATGCACGACAGGCCTGATTCTCACTGCAGCAAGAAGGGCAAAGCCACACAAGTGACAGCAGAGCTGACACGGGAGCAGTGACACAGCCACAGTCCAGGAGGGACTGCGACTGCTGCAGGCGCCAACCTGTCTGGGCTCACCTCCCGACAGAGCAGGAACCTGGAAAAACCACCCCGCAGCCAAGAGAGAGGGGCCAGAGACAAAGTGGCCATTGGTGACTGCTGCTGGCTGTGCCTAGGCTCGTGTGTGAGGAGCCCAAAGGAGCTGCACACAGTTCAGGACAGGGCACAGGGACTTTGTCCCCCAGCCAGGGCACAGAAAGGGTCTGGCCACAGGAGCTGCCAGAGGTGCGAGGCCAAAGGAGTGACCCCTCCTGCTCCTGCCTCCAGGCTGTGCTGGGACTCTGAGCCAGCCAAAGAAGTGCTGGGTGCCCCCAGGTTGTGTGGCATTTTTGGTTTCCACCTCCAGGTTTTGTGGCATTTTGGTTTCCACCCCCAGGTTTTGTGGCATTTTTGGTTTCCACCCCCAGGTTTTGTGGCATTTTTGGTTTCCACCCCCAGGTTATGTGGCATTTTGCAGACCCACTTCTGCTCTGTGTGGGCACCAGGCCTTTCACACAGCTGCCACAGGCATCCTGCCCTTCCAGGAGCCCCCTTCCCTCAGCCCTGCACTCCTGGCACTCTGAGGCCATGGCCCTGCACTCAGGGCATGGCAGCTGCTGTGTCTTCCCTGGCTTTAGCCCATCCGTTGTCCCTGATCCTGAGGCAGCAGCAGGCAGCTGTCACATTTGGCCAGGCTTTGCTTAAAACGCTGCATCCCTGCAAAGGTGGGAGCGCATTGCCAGTGCTTTGGAGCTCACAGCCCATGGTTCTGGGGCACAGGGAGCAGTGCAGCTGCCCTGTCCCTTCCCTTGCTGAATGAATTCCTTCCCCATTCCTCCCTGGCTGTGGCAGGAACCTGCTGCCCTCTGAGTTCAGTGTGGCAGCAGTTCAGCAGGGCAGCACATCTCCACCACAGACCTGAGCGCACGGACAAAGGAAGCTGAGGGAATTCCAGAGGGAATCTGGGCAGACAGAGCAGTCATAGCTGAGCTGGAAAACTGGCTGCCAGGCTCTTTAGTGGCTGTGAACATCTGGGTACCAGGCAGGCTGGAGGTTTAAAAGCCATTCTTCCAGCAACTTGCTGCTCAGGAGTGCTGTTTACAAGGAAGCTTGCCAGTGTTTTGTAGGAATTAGTCATCCAAAACTCTGACATCCAGCACGCCGAGCCCCTGCAGCCCGCACGAACGCTGCTGGCTCCCTGGGAATTGCACAGCTCTGAGCCCCAGCCCAATTCCCAGCAGCAGCACGGCTCCTGTGAGGACAGGCTGAGGGTGCCAAACTGAGGGATGGCTGAGGGAAGACAGACTGAGGGGTGGGAGCTGCAGGAAAACACTGAGCTTTCCAAACAAAGCCCGAGCACCCAGCTCTGCTGGCAGAGCACATCGAGGGCTGCTCAGAGAGAGGCACTTCTGTGAAGGGGAAGCCTTTCAGAGCAATTACCTTTAGGGTACCAAGTGTGAAGAGCACTGGATGCTCTGTGCTGATTCTTCACTGACAGGTCCTGGTACCTCTTTAGCTTTCAGGTTTTTTGTTTCCCACAGGATGAGCAGACAGGTCAAGCCCACAGCACTTGAGGCCAGGCTAGAAGAGGTTCCAGATGCAGAGTGGCCACGGCTTTATCAGCACCGGGTGCCTCACACTGCCCCAGCTCGTTCCTGTAAGAGCCATTCCCTATCTAACACCCAACTACCAGCCCCCACGGCAGCAGGGCTGCAGCACTCCACAGATACTGGAGTGGCTGAAATGGCCCATTAGGGCAGGGAAATGAGGCCTTAAACTGCAGGGGGAAAATGACTCCTCGTTAAGCAAATCCCAAAGCATGCAAAAGCAGAGCTACAGATCTGTGCCTTTCACAGCAAGAGGGGGTTATCTCAGAGGCACCAAGAGACTTTGCAAAAGGCACTGAAATGACTTTGAAGCAGTTTCTCAGACTGGTTTGTTTTTTAACATCACACTGGCAGTGCTGGAAGGGCTTCTCTGGCATTAGAGCCTGGCCTGCTCAGATCCACCTTTGAATACTTGGAGGCACTTCCCTGGAACACTTCAAAGGCGCTGCTGGGTTCTGTAGAACCTTACAGAAGCACCTGAAGGCAAACTGTGGTCTCTAACAGAGTATTTTGGTTCTGATGTGCATGTGAGTGTGTCTGGTGGAATCCTCCCTGGAGAGGAGGAGTGAGATGAGTAAAGACACGGAGAAGAACTGGAAGTTCTTGGGATAGGGGTGTAGTCCTATCATTGAGGTGATGAATCTTCACTTTGGACAGAACCTGCCTGTTCCAGGCCTGTTTCCAAGGGAAGCTCCACATGGCCTTCACCTGACAGCAGGGATCTTCTCAGGGCCCTGAGTGCCCCTGTCCCAGTGGTCCCAGGCAGCCTTTCCTGGGAGCCCTCCCAAGCAGCCTGTGCTCCTGGAGATCCAGACCTGGGCACCCACACCTTGCCTGGGCTCATGGTACCGGTACCCAGGCCTGTGCACAGAGTGCTTCTGCCTCCTTTCCAGCCCTGCTGCTGTGCCCATCTCATGCTGCTCCCAGCTGGCCTCCCTGGACACCCCCTGGAGGTGCCTGGCACCCTGCCTTCCCTGGAAAGGTCAATATTCCCAGTTATGGGCTGTTCTGTCCTGCCCACCTTGCTTTGGACTGGTTTTGGCTCCAGCTGGGGAGGGCACTCCCTGTGCCTGTCAACTTCAGCTCCAGGTTCCCACCCCACGGGAGCAGCCCTGCTCCTGCTGCCCCTGACAGACTTCCCAGAACATGGAATCTGCTGCAGATTCCTGTGCCTGTCACCCTCAGCTCCAGGTTCTCACCCCACAGGAGCAGCCCTGCTCCTGCTGCCCCTGACAGACTTTCCAGAACATGGAATCTGCTGCAGAGTCCTGTGCTTGTCACCCTGGGCTCCAGGTTCCCACCCCACAGGAGCAGCCCTGCTCTTGCTGCCCCTGACAGACTTCCCAGAACAGGGAATCTCCTGTAGATTCCTGTGCCTGAATGAAGGCAGGAGGGATGTGCTGGCCCAGCAGCTCGGGTGGAGCTGGGAATCACAGCAGATCCGTGCAGGATTGCTGTCTCCCACACTCTGCAGCCATTCCTCTTCCCCCTTTCCATCAGCAGCCCGCAGCGAGGTGCTGTGAGCAGGGAGGGGCAGAGCTCCACGGGAATGTGTTCTGGTGGAGGGGAGGCTGATCAGACCCTGCTGCCTGGCCTCAGGGCTCTCTGCCCTCCCTGCAGGGTGTGTGGGTTCAGCACAGCACCCAGGGGAGGAGGCCACGTGTTCCCAGCAGCTTTCAGGGCTCAGCAGAGTTCGGATGTCTGCGAGAGGAGCTGCCAGGCCAGCTCTGGGGGAGCGGCACACACTCTGCAGCTGACTCACCAGCGTTTCCAGTTTTTAATAAAGTGCACTGCAGGAAAGCTAATGCTGAAGCCCCTGGGATTGGGACTCAGCAATTAATACTGCAAACATCCTGCCCTGCTGTTTCAGGAGTCAGCCAGACACCCACTGCTTCCACGGCTGCTGAAGATGGAACACGAGGCATGTGGAAAACACCCAGATGAACCGGACTCGGGGATTTATCGAGGCCCCGAGATGATTTTGGCAACACCAGACCCTTCACAAATCCCCTGGATGAGGATCAAACCTTTAGGAAGCAGATGGGAGGTGATGAATCTTCTTTCCCTGCAGCATGGAAATGAGGGCTGGTTTTATGAGTGCCAAGTGGTGGGAAACCCCGGAGCAGAGGAAGAGCAGCACCAGCACACTCACAGACAAAGCCTCCAAAGCATCTGGACCTCACTTCCAGCTCCCCTTGCCTGCAGCAGCTTCAGAAGATTGCCCTTTTCCCAAATTTCTGGCTCCTGCGTGCAATCAGGGCAGCCATGCACAAGGATATTTATTTATCTCCTCAGAGCTCGCACCAGGCTGGTACAGAATGTCCCAAAATCCCTGGCACAGAGGCCACCGTGGCCTCTCCCCTCCCAGCTGCATCCATCACACAGAGCCACGCTGGAACCTTCCATCCACATCCTGCCACCAAAGCCTGAGAAGAGCCCGGAGCTGCAGTTTCTTGTTTCCTGACTCCTTGGCCTCTCTCAATGCTCCTCTCCAGATCAGATGTAAATTGTTTCACTGATATTGCCATCCACATCCACTGCTGGGCCCAGTGACACGCCTGGAAATCTTCTCAGGAGATTAAAGGACATTATTGGGAGAAAAAAATCTATTTTTCCCCCAAAGAACTACTGCACTCTTTGTTAAATATTCTAACCCCAGGCTATTTTGGGGCTGGCATATTCCTGCACAGCTTCTGGAGTGGAAGCCCCCTGAACTATAGGTGGGGCATCCTTCCAGTTCTTCATGCCACTTTCCTCAGGCTCCATTTTCAGAGATAATGATTTTTTTCCACTTCTTTTAAGTGGAACAAAAAAAAAGGAAAAAAAAAAAAAAGAAAAAAGAAGAAGGTGATTTAGCTGCAGGGAACAAGCAGGAAAAAAAATCTCCCAAGGCAAGTTTAATTCCCAGCTTCAGAGGCTCTCAAGGCTGGGAAGACAAGGCTGCAGCACGAGGAAAGCTCTGCTCTGGATCAGAGCTCCTTCCCCTGCCCTCCTGGAGCCTGCTGAGCCTTCCTGCCTCTGGAATGCATCCTCCCCCCTCTCCCCAGCCTTGTTGCTAAGATTTGCCTTGGCTAAATCTTTTCTTCCCCTGTCCCATATCCTGCCACTCTTGCAGACTCTTCCCCTTGACTACAGCTGGCAGCTTCAAGCCCAGCTTGCACCTCTGTCCCGAGGGACGGATGGGGAGAGCCAGGAGCTGCTGCTGCCATCAGCAGCCAAACGTTGGGATGAGGGAATTGTGGTCCAAATCTGCTGCTCTGAAGCCATCCTGCCGTGGCCAAGTCACCCCCAGGAGGGGGATGAGGCCACCTGCACCTCTGAGCTCCCTGGCATGAGGAGCTGAGCGTCCCCTGGCCCTGAGCAGCACAATGGGGCCCCAATCTCTGACTGCTCCTGCCACATACATAATGAAAGGGCAGCCTGGGGAAGCCCAGGCAGCTGCTGCACAGTTGTTGTTCTGCTTATCTGGAGATAAGCAGAGGGTTCCAGGCTCCAGAACTGGCAGTCTGGCAGCAGCAGGAAGAGAACCATTATTGCAGAGAGGAGAAATGAATAAATAAACAGCAAACAGATGACTTTTCCATGGATGCTCACTCCTCCAGGCACGGGCAGCCTGTGCCCACAGCCCTGCACGTGGGAGGCACAGGCACGGCAGGCTGGCACCTCTTTGATACATTTTACATTTGTTCTGTTCTGCCCCAGTGCTTGATTATTTCCTTTATTCAAGAAGAAATTGGCTGGGGGAATCTGGAGGTTAAGAACTGCAATAACAGGCAATTTTTTAAGCTTTGTCAGTTTTTGCTGCTTAATCAACTGGACATTGTCCCTTTGAATAAAAGCTCCTGAATTCTCAGCAAGATGGTTGAAAGGTACCATGAATTCGCCCTGCCTTTGCCATATGGTGTCAAAGTCCCTCCCAGCAACAGCAGAGCACAGCTTGGGATGGCACTGGGCAGCCTGGCTCCTCATCCCGTGACCCTGGGGGCGTGAGGGGTCACACCGACCCTTCCAGGGGGTATGGGGCAAGGGACCAGCAACGGGAATCATGGATCAGCCCCAGCCCTGTCTCTGGCACTCCATATACTCAGATTCCAGCGGGAAGCAGTTTCCATGCCTGCTCCTTGCTGCTCGGTGCCAGGAGAGGGAGCCTGGCTCCTGCCTTCTGCGGCTCTGCGGGGCCGGTCCTGCTCCGAGCCCCGGGACTGTCCTTGCAGCATCTGCCTCCAAACCCTGGGACTGTGTCCTTGTAGGATCTGCCTCCCTGCCTGGGACTGTTCCTGCAGGACCTCTCTCCCTGCCCGGGACTGTGTCCCTGCAGGATCTGTCTCCCTGTCCCGGACTGTCTCCACAGGATCTCGCTCCAAACCCAGGCACTGTGTCCCTGCAGGACCTGCCTCCCTGTCCCGGCACTGTGTCCCTGCAGGACCTGCCTCCAAACCCAGGCACTGTGTCCCTGCAGGACCTGCCTCCAAACCCAGGCACTGTGTCCCTGCAGGACCTGCCTCCCTGTCCCGGCACTGTGTCCCTGCAGGACCTGCCTCCAAACCCAGGCACTGTGTCCCTGCAGGACCTGCCTCCCTGCCCGGCACTGTGTCCCTGCAGGACCTGCCTCCCTGTCCCGGCACTGTGTCCCTGCAGGACCTGCCTCCATGCCCACAGCGCTGGAAGGTTTCTGCCCCGGGGGATGAAAGGAGGAACGGGAAGCTGGGGAATGGCAGTGGGTGCTGCAGGGGTGTCAGCCAGGGGCTGGGTTTAGGGCTGAGAGGTGGGATGGGGAGCACAGCATGTGGGATGCCCACCATCTCTGAGCTGGTTATTAGTATTTAGTTTATATATATATATATTTATTTATATTTATATTTATATTTATACAAATGTACATATATATGCATATATACATATATATAAAATATATAAATAACATATAAAATATATGTATAGTGTATATAATGTTATATACTATATACTGGATATTATATATTATACATTAATTATATTGTATATAATATGTTCTATACTATATACTGGCTATTATATATTATAGATTAATTACATATTTTATACTATGTACTATATACTACATACTAGATATTATACATTATTATATTATCTATTAGAATAGATTTTATATACTTCGTATTTTATACATTTTTGTTATTCATATATATTTATATTTAATTATTTATGACCAGCTGATCAAGGGCATGACATACACAACACCTGGCATCGGCCTCACTCTTTGGAAAGAGGCAGGGGGAAGAGAGTGGAAACAAGGGGAAGAGATAAATCAGGGAAGCAGGGAGGAAACACAAGCAGGTCCCAGTGCTCTCCGGGCAGCACTCACCACCATGCGGTTGAGGGACACCCAGCAGTCGTCGGGGAAGTCCTGCAGCATGGGCACCAGGAACTGCAGGCAGCCGTCCCAGTGGCACAGCAGCAGCATCATCCCGATCAGGTTGACGATCCTCACCACGGCGCTGGCCAGGTCGTAGGTCATGTGGAAGATCTGCGGGCACACAGGGGCAGTGAGACAGCAGCTCCCCCAAACAGCGTCATTACACACAGCGCCAGGCTCCAGAACCCAGCTGAAGGGACAGGAACGCTGCAGCAGCTCAGCTCAGGCACAGTGTGCAAGCAGAACCAGCTGAAAAACAGCTGAAAAACCAAAATACAGAACCAGGCAAACAGAACCAGCTGAAAAACAGCGTAAAAACCAAAATACAAACTTCTATCAGTCACTCCTCCTGCCCTGCGACTTTGCCTTCTAATTTACCATTAAAAGCTCCGTAACTCCTACTATAAAACAAGCTGGTTGCAAACATCTCTGGATCATCAGTCTCTCCTCAGGAATCAACTCGGTAATTCCACCTTTTAGCTGCAATGCCCTTCCTGTTCTCGCTGGATGCGTGTTCCACAGTGACCCATGGTGGCAGCTGCCTTTGTACTGGATGTCAGCTGCAGTCTCTGCATGAATCAAATGCAACAAGGAACGGCCTCCAACTCAGCAGAGGCTTCTGGAAGAGGATCTGATTCATCTCTTTTCTTGTACTCCTTGTGTTCTGCTGCTACACCCCTGCCCAGGTGGGCAAGGAGAGGAGAACCATGGCAGGCAGTCAGTCCTTCACGTGGAAAATAAAGCTGCAAACGCGACTTTCTTACAGTCAGAAGTGACACAGCCCCTGAGCCGGGGGGGTTCAAGTGCCTCACCGGGGCATCTCCTTCCAAGGGACATGAGTGTCAGGGCGGTTTGTGACACAGGGGACAGGCTGTGTGATGTGTGCCCAAATCCATACACCTCCTGGCTGCTCCAACGGGGACAGTCCTGCTCCTCCCCTCACCACGGCACTGTGTGCCTGCCACCTTTGCCCACACCAGAGATCGGCCTCTCATCCCACAGGAAGGCAGCTCAACAGCTCAAACAGCAGGAAACCTTTGTTATCAGGCAAAGGAATCACATTTTTCCAGCTGGAATTGCTGCTGTTGGAGCTGGCTGTCCAGTTGGAATGGCTGTTTCCACTCCAGCCATGCCCACCTCAGGGTCACACGCCCACAGCGATGCCCACGTGCCCAACCCTTGCCAGGAGGGAGCAGAAGGATGCTGGAATCCAGAAGGATGAATGGTTTGGAGAACTGCTGCTAACTCCATTATTTCCCTGCACCCAGGCTGGAGCCCACACTGCCAGTGTGAGAAAGGCCATTTGAGTGATCTTTCAGGGCTGAAAAGAAGAATATCTCCAAAATCCAGCATGAAAGGCTGTTCTAGGAAAGCCAGCTCTCGCTGCTGACTCAATAGGTCAGTATGAAAGCTGAGCACATAATTCATACAGAATAATTCCTCCTGGTTTCCTCTGTTTTCCTCCCCCTGCAGAAATGATCATTCTCATTTAGATAACCCAGAGCAAATCCATCCTGTTGGAATGAGAGCCCGGGGCTGTGCTTTTAATGAAGCTGGAGCAGCAGTTTGCAGAAGGATCTTTTGTGCCACCAGGGTTTTTCTGTGCTAATGACTTTTCCTCTCACACCTCCGGGTGTTTTTCAGAGAGCTCCAGCCCTGCTGTAACCCAGGGAGCTCCAGCCAGGGGCAGGGAGAAGCCCTGTCAGACTGAGGAAGGACGTGCCTTCCTTCCTTTGATAGATGAAAAGCAGACAGTGAAGAGCCCGAGGGCACGGACGGCTCAGGGACCAGGTGATGGATAGGGAGCTTCTGAGAGCAGGGTTGGGATCCATCCTAGTCAGCCTAGGGCAGAGAGCCTTCATTTGGTGCATGCAGAGAGAGGAGAGGGTGGATTCAGCTCCTACTCTGCACCTTGGGATCTGGACTGGAACACCAGAGTCACTGGATGGGAACAGATCCCTGAGGGTGACACATCTGGGCTGTGGCACCGGAGAAGGAGCTCAGGGATTCCCAGGAGCCATTATGATTATGAACTGCAAATGTCTGAGCTGCAGGTGAGACAACTCCAGTTCCAAGTGTCTCAGGAGATCCCAGCTCCTGCCCACTCCTAGGAATACATTTGCATTCCCATGCAGGAGAAAAGCAGGAGCACTCCCGGTGCAGGAATAACTGTGAAGGGCTGGGAACAAAACCCTGCCACTGAGAAGCTCCTCCTGCAAAGAGGAGCTGGTGTCACAGGGAATTCTGACCCAGTAATGTGCTGGAGGGTGTTGCAGTGCCCTCCAGCACTTCCTGGGCTCACCAGGGAGAGGAGGGCCAGGAACATTCCAGAAGAGCTGGTCCATGCACGAGCACAGGAACGTGAGTGGTAACTGCAACTTCTCTGGTTTCCATCAGGAACACTCGGGACTTTGTGTCCTGGTGTAACACAACCCAGGCTGGGCCCCAGAGCATCACAGCTCCTTCCAGCCCAGCACTGCCTGTGCTTCCTGCCTTTCTGCTGCTTGCACTGGGAAAAAGGGAGCCAGGGGAAGAGCAGAGCATGGATTCCCATTTAAAGGATATTCTTGGATAGAGAATATCCCTGGTTTTTGACAGACCAAAACAAGCTCTGGCTTCAGCATCCCTGCTACAAAATCAGCGCTGTCCTTCCAGCCAAAGGACACCCTTGCAATTCTTGTGGAAAGGACAGCTTGGGAAAGTGGGAGGACCAAAACTTCCCTCCAAAAGTCATTTCTGGTTATGTAAGAGCTCCATCTCAGAAACTCCACTTCTACAGAACGAGCTACCGGGATGCTATCGGGAGGAATCTGAAATCCTGTCAGCCCCAAATAACTGTGCAGCTCTCCTCCATCCTGGACTGCAGCAGCACTCCTCCAAGCTCAGCACTTCAACTGGAAGGATCAAGGACACCTTGGAGAAGTGGGGCCTGGCTCTGGCAGGGGCTCCAATCAAGGCTGTGTGGTTAATTAGGTGTGTTGGTCTGTGCTGGCACCACCCCTCTGATCCAGGCTGCCTGGGGCCACCACCATCACTCTGCTCCAGCTGAGGCCATCACAATCCTTCTGCTCCAGGCTGACCACCACCATCCCTCTGCTCCAGCTGAGGCCACCACCATCCCTCTGCTCCAGCTGAGGCCACCACCATCCCTCTGCTCCAGCTGGGGCCACCACCATCCCTCTGCTCCAGCTGAGGCCACCACAATCCTTCTGCTCCAGGCTGACCACCACCATCCCTATGCTCCAGCTGAGGCCACCACCATCCTTCTGCTCCAGGCTGACCACCACCATCCCTCTGCTCCAGCTGAGGCCACCACAATCCTTCTGCTCCAGGCTGACCACCACAATCCTTCTGCTCCAGGCTGGGGCCATCACAATCCTTCTGCTCCAGGCTGACCACCACCATCCTTCTGCTCCATGCTGGCCACCACCATCCCTCTGCTCCAGGCTGACCACCACCATCCTTCTGCTCCATGCTGGCCACCACCATCCTTCTGCTCCAGGCTGACCACCACCATCCCTCTGCTCCAGGCTGACCACCACCATCCCTCTGCTCCAGCTGGGGCCACCACAATCCTTCTGCTCCAGGCTGACCACCACAATCCTTCTGCTCCAGGCTGACCACCACCATCCCTCTGCTCCAGGCTGACCACCACCATCCCTCTGCTCCAGCTGAGGCCACCACAATCCTTCTGCTCCAGGCTGACCACCACAATCCTTCTGCTCCAGGCTGGGGCCATCACAATCCTTTTGCTCCATGCTGGCCACCACCATCCCTCTGCTCCAGCTGGGGCCACCACAATCCCTGTGCCCCAGGAAGGCTGGGGCCCTGGGGCTGCCCTGTCCATGGGGACATGCTGGGGCAGCGCTGGGCAGGCCAGCAGCTGCTCTAGGCAAACCCTGCCAGGGCCAGCCAGTCCCTGGCTCTGCTGGCAGCACTGGGCTGACTGCACATCTGGGCTGGAGTCTGACTGCACATGCAGGCTGGGATCTGCACATCTGGGCTGGGATCTGCACATCCAGGCTGGGATCTGCACATCTGGGCTGGGATCTCACACTCTGGAGGTGCCGTGCCTGGAGCCAAGGGGCTTTCCCAGGGCTTTGGGGGCCCTGATGCAGAGGCACCGTGATGATCCCAGCTGAGGCAGGGCGAGCCAGCAGATCTGAGAGCTGGCTCTGGCAGGACTCACTGCCATCCATGGGGCTCCTGAATAGATTCTGCTCCACAGGAAAGCACTGCAATTGCTTGTTGTGCTTCACTACTGCACTGCCAACATGGCAGGAATTCTGTAGCTCCATATCCTGGCTGGTCCCGAGCCAGTGCTGGTGTCTGTGCCCACACCATGGTTAATATACAACTGTGATAAATCCCCTGGGGATAATCAAGGAGCTGTGACACTGCTCCAGCTTAACAGAAGCAAAGAATTTACTCTTCATTTATGGCTTAAAAAACCCACAGACCTGAGAAGGAAACACAAATCTCAAAAGAGAATCAAAACAGTCTCATACGCTGTTGTGAGTACTCCAGGGTCAGAGTTAAGGTTGTTCTGCTGAGAGGAAAAATGTGTTTACTTACATTTAAGAAGAGTATTTGTGGGCTGTGGGGAAGAAGGTTGACATATCTTTCAGTCTGCCTTTCTCTCCTTGGCTTTTGAAGATAACAGAGGTAAAGATCCATTTTCCTCACAGAGGCATTAGCTGCCTTTTCAAACTTCAGTGTTAATCTCCCAATAGACTAGGGATAGGTGGGTGCTGCAAAGAGCTTTTCTGAGCCTAAAATCCAGTTTAGCCAGATTACTGAGGGTGGCTGTGCTGAGGCCCTGCAGCAGCAGCTGCTGTGGCTCTGGATCACCCAAACCACTCATCCTGTTTAGTCCCAAAACCAGCCTGGCCAACGAGCTCGTTCCAGCCAATGTGCAAACTGAAGGCAGCTCGCTGGAAAAACTGTGCTTTGGGGATCAGTGCCAGTTCTCGTGGCAAATGTCACCTTCTGCACACCCAGGGTGAGCCCTGACACAACTCACACAAGAGGGCAAGGCTTTGGGAGCCCCGAGGAGCAGACCCGTCCTGGGAAGCTGCAGCGAGGGAGAGACAAAGAACACAGAACTGGCAGGGTGGGCTTCCCCAGGAGGGCAAACCTGCCTGGGCATACTCAGGGCACTGAGGCACGGAGCCCTGAGCATGGCCAGGGCACACGGAGCCAGGGCACACAGAGCCTGGGCACACAGAGCCTGGGCACACAGAGGGCCTGAGCACACCTGGGGCACACAGAGCCTGGGCACACAGAGCCAGCCCTGAGCACATCTGGGGCACACAGAGCCAGCCCTAAGCACATCTGGGGCACACAGAGCCAGCCCTGAGCACATCTGGGGCACACAGAGCCAGCCCTGAGCACAGCCGGGCACTCAGACCAGCCCTGAGCACACCTGGGGCACACAGAGCCGGGGCACACAGAGCCAGGGCACACAGAGCCAGCCCTGTGAGCCCACCTGGGCACTCAGACCAGCCCTAAGCACATCTGGGGCACACAGAGCCAGCCCTGAGCACAGCCGGGCACTCAGACCAGCCCTGAGCCACTCTGAGCACGCACAGCAATCAGGGCTGGCAGGGAAAGGGCAGCTCCCCCAGCAATTCCAGCTGTGGAATGAACCCACCCTGCTGGCACATGTGGTGTTTCAACAAGGCAAAGCAACATCTCAGCTGCTCCCTTCCCTCTCCTGATGCTGCTGTGGGAAATGCATCACCCCCTGCTCCTTGCTCCTTCCTCACCCTCCCCAACTTCCTATTTATCCTCCCAGTGATGTAATTTTAAGCTGCATCAAAATATAATCCAATTTGACTCCAGGAGGTTTCCTGTCCTGAGCAACTTCTCAGGCTTTGGTCTTTAGGAAGAATGGACACATTTTTACACATTTTTTTCTTTGGAAGAGCGGACAAAATGCTGTTCCAGCCACTAAATTATACAAAGATAGAAACTTCAGATTTCCAGGGCAACTGTTGCTGCCAACAGGCTGAGCTGGGGAAGAAGAATCCCCTAAAAGAACACGGTTGAGTTTACTGACACCTTGGGGAGCAGGATCCCTTCAGAAGGAGCAGCACTGGGTCAGACATGTTATAGACACACATTATAATATTGGCTTTTTGCAAATAACAAAATGGGTTTTAGATGTGTGGTGTTGCAGTAACTTTGTTACACAGTTTTCATTTCTGTTGTTAATTAAGCTGAGACACAGCAGGGCAATAGCTGCTGTCCGTGTGCCGTGCTCCAGCGCCTGCTGGGATGGGATAACACCCAGGGAACACGGCACCAGCACAGCTGGACACATCTGCCAGCCAGCAGCACTCACCTCTGAAGGCACTGAGGGCCAGGGCCCGAACTGGAGGGGATAAAAAGGGACTAAAACCACAACCAAGGAACCCACAGGCTCTGACAAAGCAGATCCAAAGAAGAGATGTGCTAAGCAATTCTCAGAACCAGTCTGGGGAAAGTTTACTGTGCACAAGGGGCTGTGAACACGCAAAGGGCTGATGGAATTAAAAGGTACTTAAGGGGTACCCCTGAAGATAACAGGGGCTCTTGGCTGATGCCATAATAACCTTTGCTCTGTGGCCCTTGTCTCCTACTGTCCTTTATTAAACTTTGTACATTTTCACACGAGAGTGAACGTGTTTCTCACAGACAGCTCTGGGCTGTGCCCATCACAGTGCCTGGGACAAGGAGGGAGCTGGGATGCAGTGTTTGGGTCGGGGCTGGCAGCAGCAGGCGCTGACGGGCTGAGCTGGGCTGGGCTGTGGAGCACAGCTACATCTGCAGGCTGTGCGCACACTCCAGCCCGGCCGGGGCTGTGCTCACCCGCTTTCTGCTGCGCCAGCAGCCAGCCAGAGCCAGAAGATCAAGTTTTAGATGAAGGCAAGAGTTTGGGGTTGATTCTCTTTTTCTGCTTGCTTTGCACCGAGTGACACAAGCAATGTCAGCAGAGCTGCTGATGCTGCCCGGAGCCGGCTGTGACTCACCGCGGGCCGGCCCCGCCGCGGGAGGGGAGCGCTCCGGGGCCCAGGTGTTAGCAGAGATAGCCAAGCACATTTTACACTCCAAATACGAGAATCCTTTGTGCTGCCGTGGCACTTTTCCTCTGCGGGTCTGGGGGCCCGTGCTGACACTCATCTGCTGTGTTCCCAGTCTCCCTGAGCTCCGCTATCCCGGAGGGGCCAGCCGGGCACAGGACAGGGAAAAGGCTCCTGCGCTGGAAGCTGAGGGCAGTTTTCAGCCAAACCTGGGGCTGGCAGCTCTGATCTGCTGCTCATGGGCTGTGGGTGAGCCCAAGGAGGTGCCGCAGTGTGTGTGTAAGCTGGGCAGCCCATCCTGTGCTCCTGCCCCAGCCTGGGCCAGGGAAGCCCTGTAAGGGATCACCAAGCCTCCACCTCCTCCTCCTCAGATGATTTAACTCTTCCCAGGCAACACGCTCCTGGCCACTGGAAGCTCTTCCCCAGGCAGGAGCTCAGGGATCAGAGACAGAGAACACCAGAAAGCAAAAGCAAACAGGGAAAAATGGCATTTTCTTTCTTTCTCCCTCCGAGACTTGTGTCTACTGGAAAATATTTACAGCAGAGAAAGGTGAAATAGCAGGACTAATTAGCACTGAGAAGGCAGGCATAGCTGGCAGATGTTTATGGATATATATAAACCCCAAAGATCCTGCCACCACCGTGTGTTTTGCCTCTTGCACTCTCGGAGTTGAGGTTGTCATGACAGCAACCCCCCTTCCTCTCCCCATGCCACCGTTCCCAGCCTAGACTTTAATCTTCATCATTTTAAGAACTTTTGTCACCACGGCAACGTGACACAGACTTTTAAAAATATTTTCTAGCACAACTCAAACGACTGTCTTTCCTGCACAGTTCCCTTTCAACCTCCAGGAAAAAAACATTTGGGGTTGGGTTGAGTGTGAGACTGCCCTGGGTGTGAGACAGCAGCAGGCAGCTCCGGGGAGGAAGGACGGTGGCATTGTCACCTCCAGGAACAGCAACACAAGGACTGGGACCAGGGCTTTTTCCAGAAGCTCTGTGACTTTGGAGGAAGCTCTCCTTTGTTTTTCCATGGGGTTTATGTTCCCACACGCCCCCAGCTCAGGTTTTCCACAGGATCTCGGTGCCTTTGGAAAAGGGAAGGAAAACAAGCCCCAGAGCTGTAAATAGGCTGGGTGTCTGGTTCTCAAGGGGAATTAGATCTCTTACCTGCTGAGGCTGGCTCTAATCTCTCAGGGCTCTTATCTGCATCTTTGGGAATTGTAGTCCTTCTGAGAGGCTTGCAATGAATCACTGCTGGAAATAGGTCACGGGCTTTTTTGGACGTTTAAGAATGACCACAGTCACCAGACAAAAGGTCTGCCTTGCTCAGGAGCTATACATAGATGTGCCCAGGGAAAGGAATATCTGGGATGCTGAGGAGAAAGGAGGCTTAAATCCCTGAGAAAGGGACGAGGCACAC
The DNA here is from genome assembly GCF_015832195.1 of Motacilla alba alba. Lineage (NCBI taxonomy): Eukaryota > Metazoa > Chordata > Aves > Passeriformes > Motacillidae > Motacilla > Motacilla alba. The sequence continues at coordinate 3,264,145 of NC_052025.1, forward strand.
AAAACTGGGAAAGCAGGAAGCTGAGGCCTGCAGGCCTGGAAATGGCTCCAGAGGGGCACTGAGAGGTGCAGGCTGGTGCCAGGGACCGTGCTGGCTCGGGACAGGAGTCCCCCCTGGAACAGCAGCATGGCGAGTGATGGGTGCCTGACCCAGGAGCTGCAGGTGAGGCTGCAGCCTCTGCCAGGGGGGCTCGTTTGTGCTCTGAGCAAACCTGCCTGGGCTAAGTGGGAAATCAGCCTGGAATGCACTGAGCTGCCAGGCCCAGTCTGCAGGCAGCTGGCTTGGAGCAGCACAGAGCAAACGCTGCTGCCAGCACTGCACAGCCTGTGCCAGCCCACTGCCAGCCTCGCCCCCTGCTCAGCCTGTGCCAGCCCACTGCCAGCCTTGTCCCATGCTCAGCCTGTGCCAGCACCCCAGCCGCTGCCACTGCCAGCCTTGTCCCCTGCTCAGGCTGTGCCAGCACCCCAGCCACTGCCACTGCCAGCCTTGTCCCCTGCTCAGGCTGTGCCAGCCCACTGCCAGCCTTGCCCCCTGCTCAGCCTGTGCCAGCACCCCAGCCGCTGCCAGCCTTGTCCCTGGACCTGTTTGCAGAGGACATTAGGAAGCTGTGCTAAGGAAGGGGATCCCAAGCCTTTTCCTTCTGTGCCACGGCTCTTTGGAAGCTGCTTGACTTCCATGAAGTGACAGCCTCAGCACAGTTCCTCAGCTCTTCTGAGGCAGCAGTTAAACAGCAGTAAATGAAATCACTTATTGTTTTAGAGCTGTTGTCTTGGAGCTCATCTGATGCTCCCTCTGCAGCTCCCTCTGAGAGCAGATTCAAGGAACATCTGCTGTGCCACAGGTGCCTTCCTGTCCCCGTCCCAGAGGCTGCCCTGGGAGCCAGGGACTGTTTGTATCCATAAACACAGCACCAGGACACGGCAGAAACACAATCCCACCTAGAGAACAGACTCTTCAATGAGAAAGAGAATTGTCTTCTGAAAATTCAGACTGCCCGTAGAATTGTTGTTCCCAATTTCAGAAAGAAATCAGCAGCAGCCTTTGTTTTCTTATTACTTTCAGTCCCACCTGAATTTTTTGTTTAAAATTCAGAACAGCTTTTTTAAAATCCAAGCATGATCCCTAGGGATCCATATGATTAACAGCTGAGATTGAATATGAACTCACTAGGTCCCGCCCTGGAACCGCAAACTTGCTGAAGAACCAAGGAACTCCTGCAGCCTGCTCTTGATCAATTAACATTGCTTCTTTGATGCTACCTGCATTTCAATCAAGACAGCACAGCACACACTTGTCACCTCTCTGCTAACCCAGTTTGGGGGTCTGTGAGAGCACAGGGGAAGAAGAGAGCCACAAATGCACTCCCCAAAAGGAGCACGTGCCCGTTTGCCTGTGAAAGGCTCTCTCTGCTGGGCACGGCAGGGGCAGCGTGGGCAGGTGAGGCCCTGGCACAGCCCTTGGGTTATATTTCATTATTTACTGTCCCAAAGCAGGACCTGTGGCTGCTCCAGCCTGGCACAGCCTGCCAGGATGCTCCGTGCTCCGCAGGGACGCTGAGCGCTCCCACCTAACTCAATCCTGAGCTCTAATTCCATTACAGCCACAGCAACCGGGCACAACTTCCAGACTGGGCTCCTGGGGGCTGCCGGGGGCTGCAAGGTCCAGGGAGGAAGCTCCTGGCAGGCCTGGAGCTGGGAATGTTTCCTGAGGCACAGGGCAGAGTGTGGGCACAGCTCATGGTGTCATTATCCCCACTAATAATGAAGGCATGGGATTATTTTTGGGCTAAGAATGATTTTTTGCTCAGATAAACATCAGTCTGTGAGATTTTAGAGAGGCGAGCAGCTGGCCACAGCTCAAAGTAGTCACAAGCAAAGTTACAGCATCCTGGCCTGGATCAGGAATGGAGTGGCCAGCAGGAGCAGGGAGGTCACCCCTCCCCTGTGCTCAGCACTGGTGAGGCCACACCTCGGCTGCTGTGTCCAGCTCTGGGCCCTCCGTTTGGGAAGGACAAAACTCTGGAGCACGTCCAGAGGAGGCAACAAGGCTGGTGAGGAGCTTGGAACACAAGCCCTGTGAGGAACGGCCGAGGGAGCTGGGGGTGCTCAGCCTGGAGAAAAGGAGACTCAGGGGTGACCTGATCACTCCCTACAGCTCCTGAAAGGTGCCTGTGCTCAGCTGGGGCTGGGCTCTCTCCCCAGGCAGCACTGACAGAAGCAGAGCACACAGCCTCCAGCTGCACCAAGGCAAATACAGGTTGGATAGCAGCAAGAAGTTTTTCACAGAGAGGATGATAAAGTTCTGCAGTGGCTGCCTGGGGAGGTGCTGGAGTCACCACCCCTGGGTGTGTTTAACACAGCCTGGATGTGGCACTGGGTGCCGGGGTTCAGTGGGTGTTGGGGCTGGGCTGGACTCGATGATCTTGAAGGTCTCTTCCAACCCGGTGATTCTGTGGATTCTGTGAAAGTTTCTTAGTTACAAGGCAATTTAGAACTTTCTAACCCAAGGGATAGGTGCTACAAGGTGTATTTTGCTTTCTACCCTATCACCTTTACTCACTTCTCCTGCACTGTGGATGCTTTTACCCAATAGGTTTCTGTCTCGCTTGCACACATCTGCTTCTGTTATAACTTCTGAACTCTCACCTTATTCCATACAACCACACCCCTGCTCATAAACCCTTCACCACTTACCAGTGCAGTTTCTCATTTATTTAAAGCATACTCTTACTTACAACTACAGAAACAAAGGTTTATGATTTTGCTGCTTAATGTCTGTGGATTGTATATTTACACCAACCCAAGCTTCTCCCAGGCTGCAAATCAAACCCTTCAGTGTCTGTGGAAGTTTCTGGTTTTCTGATTCCCACGCAGGGGAGCAGAGGATGCTCAGCCCCACCTGGCTGGCACAGGGCTGGGCCCTCCCCTGCAAGGGGATTCACTCTGGGCACTCTTTGCTCTTCCTGCATTTCAGAGAGGGCAGAAGAAAGGACTGGGGCACCTGCCTGTCACCTGACAGAAAGGACTGGGGCACCTCCCACCGCAGGGACAGAATCCTTGGCTGCAGCCCTGGAGGGACCGGGAGGAGCTGTGCCAGGCTGTGGGCACAAGCTCCAGTGGCTTTGTTTGGCAGTGCTGGGTTTTTCCTGAATGGCTCTGACAAAGCAGCGTGAGAACGCCCAGCAAGGATTGGATCATCTCTGGGGGACCTCAGCAGCGACAATGTCCCCGCTGTGACTGACACAAATGTATTTTAATGCAGTGTCACATGTCACAGGTGGCCCAGGACAAGCGACAGGGACACAAATGTCCGAGTGACAGGGACAGCAATGTAACCTTTTCCTGCTGCACCTGAGAGGGGACAAATCCCACGGGAACAGCACTGGGAAGGTGAATGCTGAGGAGCTGCAGCTCCCATAACCTTGGGATGCACACCCGAGGCTGCTCCGATGCCAGCGGGGAGAAAGGGGGAAGTGCTGGGTGAATTCTTGATTTCCTTGAAGAATCTAGGGCAGGAAAACTGGTTTTAACTAAGAAGCAGCCTAGATGATACTTGTGAAAGGATGAGGGATTAATTCCTGCTGTGGTTGTATACAGATTTCACAGATTATATAAAAATGTACTCGGGCAGAACAAAGACATTGAAAAGCAGCATTTAAACTCTACCTAAAATATTCTGACTCCTGCATTAATACATGCTGGGCAGGAAGAGAGTCCCCAAAGGCTGCCATTTGAATTAGAAATCCAACAGGAAATGCTGCCTGATGACAGCTATCAGGGCAGGAATCCCAGGAGCCACAGCCAGGGAGAAGGAGGAGCTCTGCACAGCTCTTCGGGGGGTGTAAGACACCAGGACCCCAGCAATCCCAGGAACAGCAAAAACAGCTGGGCAAGGGCTGGGAGGTGCAGGAAAATTCAGGGGGTATAAACCATCCCTGTGTCTGTGGGAGGAGCTCAGGAACCCCCAAAGTGCCCTTGGAAGAGGCTCCCAGGAACCCCCAAAGTGGAGCCCTTGGAAGGGGCTCCCTGTAGGAGGAGCTCCCAGGAACCCCCAAAGTGGAGCCCTTGGAAGGGGTTCCATGTGGAAGGAGCTCCCAGGAACCCCCAAAGTGACCTTGGAAGGGGTTCTCTGTGGAAGGAGCTCAGGAACCCCCAAAGTGGAGCCCTTGGAAGGGGCTCCCTGTGGGAGGAGCTCAGGAACCCCCAAAGTGGAGCCCTTGGAAGGGGTTCCCTGTGGAACGAGCTCAGGAACCCCCAAAGTGTAGCCCTTGGAAGAGGTTCCCCATGGAAGGTGCTCCCAGGAACCACAAAAATGACCTTGGAAGGGGTTCTCTGTGGAAGGAGCTCAGGAACCCCCAAAGTGACTTTGGAAGGGGTTCCCTGTGGGAGGAGCTCCCAGGAACCTCCAAAGTGACCTTGGAAGGGGTTCCCCATGGAAGATGCTCCCAGGAACCCCCAAAGTGACCTTGGAAGGGGTTCCCTGTAGGAGGAGCTCCCAGGAACCCCCCAACATGGACCTTGGAAGGGGTTCCCTGTGGAAGGAGCTCCCAGGAGCCCCCAAAGTGGAGCCCTTGGAAGGGGTTCCCTGTGGGAGGGACTCCCATGGCTCAATAGCTGCTGTCCCAAGGAGCATTTCCTGGACTGCTTTTGGAATTTGCTGCCTTTTCAATTTCATTGGCTGCCCCTATCTATGCTGAATATAGCAGGAAAAATTAATACAGAACTCATCTCTTTCTAGCTGACTTATTATTTTGCATGGTTCTCTTTTTCTTTTCATCTCTTCCCTTTAAAGGAAAGAATGCCAAGCTTTTCCTTTCTTCCAAGTTGTTCTCATCAGATTTCTCTGAATTCACTTTACTCTCTGGTGTAGAAGTAGCCCAAGTAACTAAAATTGGAATATTTTTAGACTCAGGTAACCTACAATGGCCATTTATATTATTTTTAGTGCCTGTCTCCACCCTGTGCTCCCTCAATCCCTGTTCTCTTTTCATCCCCTCCAGCAGAGCAGCAGAAGGGAAGAAGTTCTAGAGAAGCAGTTTCTATAGAGAGGCTCCACTACAAAACACAAATGGAGCTGCTTTGTGTACTCACTCGTGTTTACTCTGCTTGGTTCTTGTTCAGTTAAAGGAAGCTCAGTCCTGGGGGAATTCAAAACCTGCTCACTGCACCTGTCCTGCCTTGCCCTGCATGGCCTGGATCATTCTCCAACTCCAGGCTGCTTTGATGACACCTCATTGCTGTGAGCCCCCAGGCCAGCAGCAGGAAAATTGCCCCCATCAGAAAAAGCAAAAATGATGGCAGTGGTACTGAGAAATGACATGAGGGGATGAAGTGCCCAAGGATGGCAGCACTGATCATTCCTTACAGCCCCCAGCAGCTGCCACGGCCCAGACTCCCCCCTCAGCACCTCTGGGGGTCATTCACAGACATTCTGGGGGGGTTCCAGCTCTGGGCCTTGCAGAGCCACGCTGGCTGTGCCTCCAGGGGCTCCAGGCTGTGCCCACGTGGCTGCACTGCCCTGGAACGCAGGGAAGGGCTGCACGGAGCCCTGGGGATGAGGAGAACACCCTGCTCCACCCTGGCACTGCCTGCACTGCCCTGGAACACAGGGATGGGCTGCACGGAGCCCTGGGGATGAGGAGAACACCCTGCTCCACCCTGGCACTGGCTGAAACCAGCAGTGCATTTGGGGGAGCTCAGGCTCTCAGGGTCACAGCAGCCCCAGCAGTGCATTTGGGGGAGCTCAGGCTCTCAGGGTCACAGCAGCCCCAGCAGTGCATTTGGGAGGGCTCAGGGTCTCAGGGGCACAGCAGCCCCAGCAGTGCATTTGGGAGGGCTCAGGGTCTCTAGACCTGAGCTAAGTCTCTAAAGCTGTGCTAAGGACAGCGCTCAGCCCATTCCCTGTGCAAGTGCAGGTGTCCTGCACATGGCAGGGGGTGGAACTGGAGGATATTTAAGGCCCTGTCCAACCGAAGGGTTCTGTGATTCCATCATTCCATGAAGGCTGTGGGCTGCTCCACATCTGGGTTGGTACTGACACAGTGCAGATCCCACACAAGCTGGGACTCTGGGAGAGGTTCAGACCCACAGCAGGAATTGAAGAAAGCTGACACTGCCTTTACTCTCTCCAAAAAATCCTACTGGAGTGGTCAAACTGCAGCAGGGCCGGATCTGCGCCCTTGAGAGCAAGCCCTGCTGGAAGAGGGACGGAGAAGGCACCAGTGCAGTGCTCCAGTGCTTTGCATTTCCCATAATGGGTGTCTTTTCCAAGAACCCTTCCAGCCCAAGGTGAGTTATGATTCAGTGCCAGATGGTCATGAATGAAGCTGGATCCCTGAGCCCAGAAAGCTTTGGCAGGGTAAGAAATGGGAGCAGCTGCACCCTATGGGATCAGGCAAGGGAAGCAGCAGGGCACAAGGGACACCTCCTAGGCAGCATCAAATACTCCTTTGGGAAAGCTTTGGCACCCAGTGATTTCCTGTTTCAAATACCACCACAAGTTCTTTCTTTGCACTTATGGTGCTCTCCCCTCCACAAACGGAACCAGGAATGAGCTGCACATGAGGAGTTCTGCCAAAGCAACGTGGGGTGAGCACATTGGGCTCTTCCAAAAGCCGGAACTTCAGGGTTTCTCAGCGGCCTGTGAAGGCTCTGAACATCAAAAAACCAAGGTTAAGCTGAGCATGGGATGAGGCAAATGCAGGGCACTAAACCTCTTCAGATTTCCAGGCCTGGATGGGAGACTCCAGGTGTGAGTCTGCCCTGGCAGTTTAGGGCTCAGAACCCTGAGATCCCAGCTCTGTGTCCCATACCCTTGAAACCTCACAGAATGGAAGAGTTTGTGTCCTTCCATGAAACCTGGATTCACAGCACCAACACATTCCAGAGTTTAGTGTCCATGGTGGTGAGACCTGGGAATTCAGTGAAGTTTCTCTTCCTGGCCACCTAGACCTGGAGGCTTCCTCCAGGGAATTTGCTCACAAGCACATGGATGGGTGTGGGCACTCCCAAGGGCAGTGAACAAAATAATCTGAGGGATGACATGGCACAGCCCCAGTGGGAAGACTGAAAATGGAATCAGGAACAGATGTCTGATATCCCAGTTATTAGTCTGGATCTCCCTAAAGCACCAGGAACCTCAGGCTCTGGAAGGACTGGAGCGGTGTTCAGATGTTAAATGAGTGATTGGTGTTTGAAACTGAGCTTTGTAGCTCCCTAGCACAGAGACAAGAGATTATCTGAACAGCAGGATTTCATTATGGACTCCAGCTGTGCTCCAGATATCGTGGAGGTTATTGTGGACTTCTGAGAAGACAAAGAATTTGGTGGTTTTCTCTTCTGCAGATCTGCTGGATGATGAAAGGGAGGTGAGGAGGAAAATGTTGAGGAACTTGGGGGAGGAGGTAAAGGGGCTGGAGCAGAATGTATTAGGATGCAATCAGAGAAAACCCTAAGCTGGACCTCAAGGGAAAAAACTGCCTGGAAGGGTCTTTATCCCATCCCTGACAGTGCCCAAGGCCAGGCTGGACGGGGCTTGGAGTAGCCTGGATAATGGAAGGTGTCCGTGCCCATGGCAGGAGGTGGAATGAGATGAGCTTTAAGGTCCCAAACCAGCCTGGAATTCCAAGATTCCATGACAAGCAGCATCACCTTGCTAAAGGAAAATCAGGAGCCCACATATTTAGGACATTGGGAATCAGGGCTGATGGGGAGCACAGGAGGCTCCTGGGGGCAGCTGTGGCCGCACCTGGATCTGCCCAAGCCAGCACGTCCTGGCTGTGACTCCGTGCAGCCAAGGTGACCTGGCAAGCCTGGCAAAGTCCCCAAGGGAAGGCCAGCAGGGCTGTGCTGAGGGGTCAGCCCCACACGCCCCACCATGGGCAGGATGTCCTGCTCTCAGCAGGATCTCCAGGAAGCAGCAGGATCTCTCCTGGCCATCCCAGGGAGCGGTGGCCGTGTCCCTGCTGTGGGAGCTGAACCCAGCACAGCTGGCTCCCAGCGCAGCCAGCAGGAGCCAGGGGAGGGCACAGCTTTGCTGTCCCGCTCCCAGGAGGCTCCGAGGACTGGGACACTGCTGCCCTGGCAGGGTCACCTCGCAGGTGGTGACCCCACCTGGGCTGCCACATTCCCAGGCTTCCCCCCGGAGTCAGGCACCACCCGCCCTCATGGGACCGTCCCAGGTTCTTCCCGCTTGTTCCTGGCCCCGTGTCCTGTCACTCCTCTGCTGCCAGTGCTGGCATCTGAAGCTGGCAGCTGCCTCCCATCCATCAGCACATCCCCTGCTCCGTGCCAGCTGTCAATTTAGCTGGCACAGGGGTGCAGCCTTCCCACCTTCCTGGCTCCGCAGAGCACGGAAGCGGCAGCCTCGGGCAAGGGGCTGGCTGTTGGCTGGGAGGCACAGCGAGCTCTGCACCAGCTGCAAACCAGAGCTGATGGCAGCAGGGAGAAGCCCCTGTGCGGGGTGCTGCTGTCCAGCTCTCCTGCTGAGGAAATGCCTTGGCTGGGCATTTGAGCTCGGCTCTCCCCTTCAATCACTGGGGAAAGAGCTTCTCCCCCTTCCCAAACAGCAGAGGGAGTTCTGGGGTGGTACCAACAGCTCACATGTCCCCCAGGAAGGAAGGAGCACGAGGGAGCACAGGTGGGCAAATTTTGTTCTCCAAATGACCAGAAAAATTGCTGGCTAATCAAAACAGGCACTGCTTCACTGATTGTAGCTGCAGCTCCTCTCCCCTCCCAGTCCCCCATTAGCTGATCAGGGTCAACTGCTGGGCTCTGCAGCTCTTCCCCTGCACCTGCAGAGCCTGCAGAGGTGGGAAGGGAAGGCTGGAGGAGCAGCACATCCTGGGGAACCGTTCCTCGGGCCAGAAGGGGCAGAGCCTCCAGCGCTGCCACCCTGGGCAGCTCCGGCACGGCTCCCGGAGCCCGGGCTGTGCTGGCACCCAGGAGCAGGGGGCTGCGCAGAGGGTGTGACCTGCTCAGGTGTGTGAGGTCCCGCTGTGATGTCACTGACACCCAAAGGGACAGAGATCAGCCCGGTTTTCCGCAGTGCTGGGGAAACTCCAAGAGCAGCAGGGATCCCTGTGCAATGGCTGTGCAGCTGCACACGGGCTGGGAGCAGGGTCCAGCGAGCTGCCACTTCCAGCAGCAGATGGGAACTGCTGCCAGCAGCTGCAGGTCCCCAGCCAGCACTCCGTGCAGCACGGCCAGGCTGAAGGCTGCAGATAAGGGGGAGTGCTCTGTGATAAGGCTCCTTCCAAAGGCAGGGGCTCCTGGAGGAGTTTGCTGCGTGCTGTGGCTCGGGGAGGGGAGGAGCGAGAGGCTAAAGGCCAGAGGAACATGTTCCAGCCTGGCTCCACACCTCACTGCCTGCATTCCCAGCACTCCCAGCCAGCCAGGATGGAACTGAAGGGTTTTTTCCATCTTCCCAAAGTGGGCTGTGCTCTTCCTTCCCTGCCAGCTGCTCAAATGACCTTGAAGATGAAAAGGAGAGGGGCAAAAAAAAAATCTGTGTATGAGAAGAAGCATCCCCGTGTGCTTGTACCTCATGTACAGCAATGTTACTGCCAAGGGACACGAGAGGCGATCCAGGGAGGACCCCTCCAATTCCCTGCAGTGTAGCTGCACTTTCCCCACCACATCATGGGGTGAACTGCTGGATGGACAGCCCAAAAAATGTGACAAATACTGCTGCTTGGAATATCTGACAACAGCCCCTCCAGATCAAACAATCCCATGCCAGGACAGACAGGGGGATGGCACAGGCCTTGCCCAGCTCTCCCTCCTCCTGCCTCCTTTCACAGGAGCCCCTCCATCCTGCTGCCCTCCTCTCCTTCTCCTTCCCATTCCAGAGCTGGACTGGGGCTGCCTCATGCTCAACACAAAACACCAATGTGTCTTTCAAGCCTGGAGGGAAGAGAGCTGAAGTGGAAATTCTTATCTGTCCTTCCCACCAGCCTGAGGTGATTTATCAGCTGAAGAGGCTCCTGGTGGGATGTCTGTGCCTGCTGGCAGAGAACAGACCTGGGCAGGGAGCTCAGAGTGCACGGGGACAAGGCTCACCCCCATTCCTGTGGGAAGGAACACTGGAGAAGCAATGACCACCCTGGATCATGGATTTTTCACTTGAATCGTGAATTTTTTTCCTCTCTCCAAAGGACAGCCCTCGTCATCCTTCCTGTGCATGCAAGGGTAGATGGGAATGGAGAGGAAGGTGCTGGCTCCACTTTGCACCTCCCAGGGATGCTCCAGCACAGGGCAGGGACACAGGGAGATCCAGGGAGAGGCTCACGACACCCAGAGCTCAGCAGTGCATTCATTTACTCCAAACCACCAGAGGAACATCCCCTCCAGCTGGGCACAGGGCCTGACAGAAGCCTCTGGACTTTGGCTACCCCAAGTTTGTGTAATTAACTGCACAATTCCAGCCTAATTCCCTGCAGCCTCAGCAAGAGGCACACAGTTGGGATAAAGTGTGATTAGTGGCTGTTTGGGTGATGCACACTGGAGAGGAGGAGGCTAATCAGCCCTATTCCAGGGACAGCCTCTCCAAACTGGGCTGCACTGAGCAAATCAAGAGGAATTAACACCCGGCACTTTGCTGGGTGAAAAAAATATATAAATGAAGAAAAAACAAACACAGCTGCTGCGTCTTAACTGCTCTCCGCCCTCTCCAGGGACTTGAGGAAAAGCAGGCCTGTCAGCTCCTTTAAGGGACATTATCCTTACAGTTTCTCTCCTGTGTTTACAAGGAAGCACTGCTGCTGCTTGTTGGAGTGCTTGTCAGTGCCAGCACAGAGAGAGGCTCTCCCAAAGTTCACCCTCTGGAGCTGCTCCATGCTGGAGCAGAGCTCAGGTGATCCTCAGGGAGGGACCCGGCTGCTCCCTGCTCCCAGGCTCTGCTGTCTTGGGCCATCTTCAGCTCCTGACTCACCCCTTACCTCAAGATCTGCCCTCAGACCAGCCTCCTTCTGCTCCAACACACAGACCCTGATTGCTTCTTGATGACCCATCCCGGCTGGATCCGAGGCTCAGACACAGCCTCCCCCAATTTCTGCCTCTCTCCAAAGCCCCAGGCGCTGGACACCCAGAGAAACCACGACCCCACCCTCCCTCTGCTCGTGTCCCCTCATGACCCCAAGCCTGCTGGATACATCCCAGACTGATGAGGCTGAGAGAAAGATGGCAATGTCCCGCCCCCATCGAGGAGAGTGAACAGTTTCCCCAGCCCTGGGGACAGGGCACCCTGCAGAGGCGTGTTGGTGTCACAGCTTGGTGGCATAGCTCAGGGTGGCTCCTTAGGGGGTGCATGAGCTGCAGCTGATACCTGTGAGGTGCTTTCATTCCATGGCAGGGGACATGGTGGCACTCCAGGCCTGTGGCTCAGCCCACGCCCAGAAGGGAGCCAGGAGAATTCTGGTGTTTCTGTTTTCACATCACATCTCTCGCTTTCTCTTTCCAGCTGTCACCAAAGGCAGAATGTTCCCCCTGACGAGGCCTTCCCTCATTCCTGGCTTCTCCCTCATAAATACTGGATGAGCAAATGGCAGAGACACCCTCAGCAGCTGCAGCTCAGCAGGGACAGGACTCTGCACGTGTCACTGACACTCCCTGTGTGTGCTGCCACCATGCCAGCAGTGCCAGGGCTTGGACAGGGGGAATGCTGATGAACAGCAGGGCAGTTACCATGCCCATGCCCATGAACAGCAGGGCAGTTACCATGCCCATGCCCATGCCCATGCCCATGAAAAGCGGGGCAGTTACCATGCCCATGCAAAGCAGGGCAGTTACCATGCCCATGCCCATGAACAGCAGGGCAGTTACCATGCCCATGCCCATGAACAGCAGGGCAGTTACCATGCCCATGCCCATGAACAGCAGGGCAGTTACCATGCCCATGAAATGCAGGGCAGTTCCCATGCCCATGCCCATGAACAGCAGGGCAGTTACCATGCCCATGAAATGCAGGGCAGTTCCCATGCCCATGCCCATGAACAGCAGGGCAGTTACCATGCCCATGCTCATGCCCATGCAAAGCAGGGCAGTTCCCATGCCCATGCCCATACAAAGCAGGGCAGTTACCATGCCCATGCTCATGCCCATGCAAAGCAGGGCAGTTCCCATGCCCATGCCCATGAACAGCAGGGCAGTTACCATGCCCATGCCCATACAAAGCAGGGCAGTTACCATGCCCATGCCCATACAAAGCAGGGCAGTTACCATGCCCATGCCCATGCAGGGCAGTTCCCATGCCCATGCCCATGCCCATGCCCTTGCCCATGCCCATGCCCATGAACAGCAGGGCAGTTCCCATGCCCATGCCCATGCCCATGCCCATGTCCATGCCCATGCCCATGAAATGCAGGGCAGTTCCCATGCCCATGCCCATGCCCATGCCCATGCAGGGCAGTTCCCTGCTCTCTCCAGTTCTTCAGTCTTGCTGGGGAGCTTCTGCACAAGCATTAGCCAGCTCTGGCAGCTGCTGCTCTGCAGGACTTCTGGCTTGGGAAGGGGACACAAGGGAGGAACAGGTACCACAATAGTCCTGCCCAGGTGGGACAGAGAGGGTGAGAGACACTGGCATAACAGAGAACAGGGGCCATGCACTCCTTGGAAAGAAAAACTGGGGGGAAGATCAGCACCATCAGAATTCTTCCCAGGTGAAGTGGTGCTTGGATGAAATTAATGAAAAAGTGCTTGTATTGAAGTTCTAAATGCATTTCCACGTCCCTTTCCAAGAAGGAAAACGATTCCATGCATTGCAAAGGGATTTCAGAAATATTTTCCATTCTAATGTGACTCTAGGAATGTGGAAATTGCCTCACTCTTTCCTCTAGTCCTTGGAGTATTCCTGCTTAAGCAAAAGTGGGAGAGGGAGGAGTTACAGCAGAAAATGAAGCTTAAAAATATGCCTCCTTATGAGAGAAACAAGAATAAAATGTCATCCCTTAGCCCTGAAAAAGTTACCACATTGATTTCTGCTTCATAAAAATGAGGTTAAGTTGAATGCATTAAGCTGGCAAACTGGATAATTGCATGTCCTGAAACTGTCTTCCAAACAGCTCTTTTCACAGCAGGGCTCAGAAAATAACTTCATCAATGAGGCTGCTGCCCATTAAACCCTCACGCACCTCTCTGGGCCAGGCTCTTGTCCTTCCCAAGAAAGATTTCTCCTTCCTTCATCTCAGACTGCTGGGGAAAGCAAAGCTGTTTTCTTCCATTGCCACATTTCTGGCAAGAGAAAAGTGGGTCAAAACCAAAGCTGAGCTCAGGGCTGGGGGTTTCCAGCTCTGCTCCTCACACACACACACAGAGCCTGGAAGTGTGGCTGGCAGGCTGGAGTGGAAGGGGAGCTGCTCAGAGACAAAGCTTGGCCTCTGAGGGGTTTGGTGTCCAGTGGAAGAGCATCCCTTCCCTTGCAGTGGGAGAGCAGGAGGAGCCCAGCCCCTCCTGTGGGACTGGCACTGCCCTGTGCTTTTTGAGACAGTTGTGACAAACAGATGAACACCATGTATTTAAGAAGGCTTCTCTCTTCTCTTTTTTAGCAGCATGCTGTCTTTTTATGCCCTCTCGCAAAGTTTATACCTATTCATTGGCCACAAAACATCATGTTCATTGGTGCAGGGTGGTCTCCACCACTGTTCTCCTCCAAAATCTAACTGCAGGCCCCTCGTTCATCTCTTCTCCTCCTCCATTTCCACACCAATGGCCTCGGTAGAATCCTTTTCAGGGACAAAGGCAACTCTTATCAGCTTCTCTTCTTCAGCTCACTCTTTCTGACTCACAGACCAGCTGTGAGCCCTTCCACACTGTGCCCCAGCCCTGTGCTCACGGCACAGGAGGATGTGGGGAGAGGAAGGAACTGACTGAAATCTCTCCTGGCAGAAAGCAGCTCCCCGCCGCCATGCTTCTCAAAATCCCCTTCTCCTCCACCAGCCAACTTGATTTTTGGCCATGGAGCTATCTGGGCCAAGCTCCTGCCTCATTGACACAACTCCCAGATCTGGCACGTTGCTCTCCAGCCCTGCCTTGCTGCACACAGCCAGGGAGCAGGGAAATGCTGTTCTCTCTGGCTGTCTCATTAAAGTTTCCACTCGCTATGAACGCAATCAATAGCGCCTTCCTGGAAGAGGCTTTGAAGAGGAGCCATTAATTTGCACCCACTTGCCAGGGCCAATGTGCCTCAGACAAACTGGCCTCCACGTCTGGGCTGAGCCTGGCAGAACACGACTCTGAGGGACAAAAGCAGACTTGGCATTGGATCAGGAGCCCGAGTGGTGACAGGAATCTCTCTGTGAAGGTTCAGAAGCTGCCTCAGCTGTCCCCGGCACCAGCACTGTCTGTGTGGGCATCACAGATGATGTGCTGGCAGCAGGCTGTGTGGGCTGGGGGCACAGACACACCCTGGGGTGCTCAGCTCCTGCTCCAGGGAGGGTGCAGCCCTTCCAGAGGCCTTCTCAGCACTCTTTCTATGGAGCACAGCCCTTCTGAGGGGTAAATGTGGGCTCCCACACATTTCAGGGAATGGGCACTGCCCTTGCTGCTTCCTGAGCTCACAGCATTGGGATGCGATTTAGAAGTTCCCTTTAACTTTGCCACTGGAAATCAGGGCTGGCAGACCCCTGTCCCTGTCACAAACACAGCTGACAAAAGCTGCTGCCCTCTGCTCACCCTGGAGGGCTGTGTCCAGCTCTGGGCTCCTCAGCACAAGAGGGACACGGAGCTCCAGAGGCTTTGGAGATGAGGAAGGGCCTGGAGCATCTCCCTGCCAAGGAGAGGCTGAGGGGCTGGGGCTGTTCAGCTGGAAAGGAGCCCCAGCTGAGAGGGGCCCTCAGCCCTGGGTGTCCCTGGGTGTCCCTGGGTGTCCCTGGGTGCAGGGAGGGGCAGAGCAGGCCCAGGCTCTGCTCCAGGCCCAGCGATGGCCCCAGAGCCACGGGCAGGGCCTGAGCCCAGGAGCTGCCCCTGCCCAGGAGGCAGAACTGCTGCCCTGGGCAGTGCCCAGCCCTGAGCAGAGCCCAGAGAGGCTGGGGGCTCTCCTCCCTGGGGACACTCCAGAGCCCTCCCAACACAATCCTGTGCCTGGGTGGTGCTTTCCAGGCTGACCCACCGTGTGAACTCAGGGGTAGGTGACAACTCCTCAGCTGTCCCCTGTGTGCCAGCACCAGGGTAGGCTGGCCCAGGCTCCTGCAGGGCTGCAGCTGGGACAAATCTCATCAGCAGAGTTCCATCAAACCTTGGGAAGTGACAGTGGCAGGAGGAGCCCTGGTGCCAGGCTGCAGCACATGCCTCTGTTCCTGTAGCACAGCAGTGATAATGAAGTCTCCGAGCACAATGGCCTGAGGCAAATGCCAGGCAGCTGGCACCGGGGGCACGGAGCTGAGGCAGCTGGTGCTGGCAGGGCACAGGGGATGAGAGCTCCCTGAGAGACAGCAAACCTACAGAGGCCAGGGCCCAGCTCTGCCAGGGATTAGGGATCACCAGGAGAGCAGCCTGCGGCTTCAGGAAACCTGCACAGCCCCAGCCAGCAGGAAAGGCCAGACGGAGGGACCCTGTGACCCCTGCCAGAGCCTGGGCACAGCAGCACCCTGTCACTGCCCCGCTCACCCCTGGTCACTGGGGACCGCCCTGCAGGAGGGAGGGTTGAACCCCCTGCTGCTGCCCAGGGCAGTGCCCGGCTGCTTCTGCCACACAGCACCTCTGTGCTGAGAACACACCGGGGCAAACCATCCCCGAGACAGCAAATGGCTTTCACTGCCACAGCCTGGCTCTGAGCTCCTGCCCTACAGACAGACACTGTGCCCTGATCCCAAACCCACAGCACGTGTTCCTACACACAGACACTGTGTGCCCTAATCCCAAACCCACAGCAGGTGTTCCCACAGACAGACACTGTGCCCTAATCCCACAGCAGGAATTCTTACAGACAGACACTGTGCCCTGATCCCAAGCCCACAGCACGTGTTCCCACAGACAGACACTGTGTGCCCTAATCCCAAACCCACAGCACATGTTCCCACAGACAGACACTGTGTGCCCTAATCCCAAACCCCACAGCAGGAATTCCCACAGACAGACACTGTGCCCTAATCCCAAACCCCACAGCAGGAATTCCCACAGACAGACACTGTGCCCTAATCCCAGAGCAGGAATTCCCACAGACAGACACTGTGTGCCCTAATCCCAAACCCACAGCAGGAATTCCCACAGACAGACACTGTGTGCCCTAATCCCAGAGCAGGAATTCCCACAGACAGACACTGTGCCCTGATCCCAAACCCCACAGCAGGAATTCCCACAGACACTGTGCCCTAATCCCAGAGCAGGAATTCCCACAGACAGACACTGTGTGCCCTAATCCCAAAGCAGGAATTCCACAGACACTGTGCCCTAATCCCAAAGCCAGAGCAGGCAGTCCCTGCTCGCACCCTGCTGTTGACACAAGACACATTAAGCACTGCCAGGAGGTGACTGCAGAAAAAAGAAAAGCTTTTTCCTTCCCATGGCAAGCTCCGTGGCTGCACAGCTATTCAAATATTTGCCTGGCTCCTTATAACTCATTAGAAGGCATTTTTGATGATATTCTCTTTGAAACTGTATTCCCAGTGCCCAGGTGGGGAACTGAATTTCCATGAGAGCAGTAGAACTTCCTGCCAAAGAACAACTCCTCCCAAAAAACTTTTCTGGGTGTTTTTCTCCTGGCACAGGGCAGGGAGGGAGCACTGGGGATGCCCGTGGGCAGGAAAGGGAAAATTCAGCATACAGGAATAAAGAACATGCATGTCCTTGTGCTGTCTGCTCTCCCTCCACAAGGATGCTGTGCTGCACAAGTGACAACAGTTCTGTGTGAAAGGCTGTGGTCCGATAATGAAAAACCTCCAACAAAAGGGTTTTGCCATTTGTTTCAGGGCAGGCGGGATTTTCTCTGAGAGGAAAAGATGTCTCAAATCTGGGGTCACTTTGTGCAGTGAGAATGAAAATTCCTGTGCCTTGCATTAGGGTTGTAATAAACTCCTGGTGCAAGACATGAAAGAGCAGTGCTTAATAAGGCTTCAGAAATGAGGTAATGCAAATTAGGGAAGAAGCCCAGCCCCCAGTTCCCCTCCTGGCCACGCTGCTGGTGTTTGCTGAGTCTGATTTTACCCAAGCCTGGCCAGAGGTTTTGATGAGTTGCTCTCCTGGGTCTGCCTCGCTGTTCAATGGGACAGAATTGCAAATGCCATTGATAAAGGATCTGCTCAGCCCTTGGAGCTGCCTGTGCCACGGGACCCTGCTGTGCTGCCTGGGAGCAGTCACTCTGCCCAGCTCCTCCTCTCTCCTCTTGCAGATTTGGCCAAACATCCCATCCCATTCCCCTGTGTGGGAATCAGAAAACCAGAAACTTCCACAGACACTGAAGGGTTTGATTTGCAGCCTTGGGAGAAGCTTGGGTTGGTGTAAATATACAATCCACAGACATTAAGCAGCAAAATCATAAACTCATGTTTCTATAGTTGTAAGAATATGCTTCAAATAAGTGAGAAACTGCACTGGTAAGTGGTGAAGGGTTTATGATGCAGGGGTGTGGTTGTATGGAATAAGGTGATGTGGGAAATGGATTTGTAGAGAATTCTCCCAGCCTGACAGAAGGCTCACCCAGTGTGCATCTGTATGCAAACCTTGAGATAAGAAATGCTGACTTGGAAATGCCACGGAACAGGACAGACATTGCTGAGAGAGAAATGCAGCTAGAAACAAGTTTCAAAGGATGGCCTTGCGAGTAAAACCGGATACTTTGGAGAAACAGAACTATGAAAGATGCATTGTAGTGGGACCCAGGAGGGGTAACTTTAGATGATTGGCTTTAAGGCACTTACAGCACGGTGTGGCTAAAGCTGATGGGCCAAGAAATGCTTGTAATGGAATCAGGAAATAGTTGGCTTCTGATTGTGATGGTGTGGATTATAACATCTGTATTGTCCCACCCTTCTCATGAGACTGAAAATGGAATAAAAGTTTTTAAACACCTCTCAGTTGCCCCATCTCTGGGTCAGAAAAGGGCTACTCAATCCCTCAGACTGGTGCCCTGTGAGGATCAAGCTCACAGCATTCAGGGTTCAGAAGTTATAACAGAAGCAGATGTGTGCAAGTGAGACAGAAACCTACTGGGTAAAAGCATCCACAGTGCAGCAGAAGTGAGTAAAGGTGACAGGTTAGAAAGCAAAATACACCTTGTGGCACCTATTCCTTGGGTTAGAAAGTTCTAAATTGCCTTGTAACTAAGAACTTGTGACTACTTCGAGCTGCGGCCAGCTGCTTGCTCCTCTAAAATCTCACTGTCTCTGAGATTGATGTTTATCTGAGCAATAAATAGTTGTTAGCCCCAAAATAGTCCCATCCCTTCATTACTAGGGGTGACAATGATAGCCCAGGCCTCTAGCCACATTACTGTAATTGCATTTAGGAAAGGCTACAGATGGGTCAGAAGAAACAAAGGGAATTAGCAAAGCAGAGGAGAATCACTTGGGAGCCATATTCTCCTGGCCTCTGGAAGCTCCTTCCTGGTCCTTCCAACTCCAGCTTTGGGTCCTTTTTCTAAATAGCTGAAGCTTCTGAAAAGTGACATCATCTTTCAGATGGTCTGATCTGAGCCCAGTTGCTGCTGGGAAGTTGTTACTGGGACCTGAGAGGATGCATTCCCTCCCTCCTGAACTTCTCTGTAATATGGAAACTCGAGGGAAGAAAGGACAGCACTCAAGCAAGTTTGCAAGGTTTCAATAACATAATGGCTTGAAAATCATCAAATTGTCCTTTGCTTCAGGTTTCAGCTGCAGAAACCAAAAGATGTATTTTTCTTCCTAAAAAAATCTGAAAAATCCTCCCTTATGATAGCATTATTATTGTGATATGTATCAAACCCAGACAGTTCCTTTCCTTCCCATCACAGTCCCTCCCACAGAGTCTGCAATCAAAACATTTTGGTTATCTTGGCCTATGTGCTATTTGGAAACCAATTTACAGGAGCAGGATTGTGCTGTTGCTCCAATCAATGTTCATAAGTCAAATAGTTTGATGTTAAATACAGATTACTGCACCCCAGCACCAACCAAGGGGTAGATGCTGTGCACACAACAGGAAAAGCTCAGAGAATCGAGGGGGTTTTGACTCCCAATCTGACCTGGATGGTTCATCCTATTGAATCCATGGCTTCCGTGGTGTTTGTGCTGGTTTTCTGTCTGTAGGGTGTTCATGTGCAGATCTCCTGTCCCTGGACACTCTGGCAGCTCAGCAGTGTGGAGACCCAACTCCCTAACCCTGGGACAGTGGGACAATGGGACAGTGGGACAGCTGGCCCTGGGACCATGTGCTGCAGGTCCAGGAACCACTGACCAAGCTGGGTACCCCAAAGAAAGGCTGAGATAAGAAGAGTTTCCCTGGGGGAGGACAAGGCCTGGCTGGAGCAGCTCTGTTTGCTCTGGGGAAGTGCAGGGAACACCACTGGGGCTGGTGATACAGACTTGAGGCAAGCCAGACCCCAGCCAGTGTGAGTGCAGCTGCCTACACTGCAATCAGCTCCCAACTGCAGGGGAGACACGGCAGACACTTCAAAAAGACTCTATTTATATTCTGCCCTTCTGGTAAATTCATTCGTGGGACCACTCATGCAAAATGCATCATGCAAATGAAACTGCTACATTTGGAATTAAGCTTATTTTCATACTCCAGTGAACACGAGCGCCTTAGATTGTTTTTCTTGCTTTTTGCCTTCCTTTTCTCTTCAGGTTGTTTGCCCAGCTGTATCCCCGGAGCACCTCTCTGGGATCTGGGGAGGATGGCAGAGGCTGCTGGCACTTGCAGCCCCAGCTCTGGAGCCCACGGACTCCTGAGCAGCGCTGATGTGGAACTGATGAGTGCCTGGCTGCTTTACAGCACTGCAGCCCTGGAGAAGGCTGCTCCTGCTCACTGCAGCCTCGGAGATAAATTCATGCAGAGCATGGACAATTGCAGGGGAACGAGGGGAGAGGCTGCTGGCAGCTCGGGAAGGGCCCCTTATCCCTGCCCTCGCTCCAGCAACACAAGGAGCTGAGTGAGGAGGGCGCTGTGCGTGCCGGGCCCCTGCCTCCACGGCAAGGGACAGCCCCGGCTCTGTGCAGTGAGGGGATGCTCTGCCCTCACGCCACGCCATGGTGATCCCTCTCTGGCCGTGCACCTCTGCCCAGCACGCTCCCCTGGGGCACACACTCCTCTGCCTGCAGAGGCCCAGCACGCCCTGCTTACAGCTCCTCACAGCTGATCTGCTCAAAGAGCTAAAGAGACACTGCCAGCTGATGAGGCGTGGAGTATGAGGGGGGGACCACAGAGACCAGACCCACAGCACCCGCTCTCCCGAGTCCTCCTCCTTCTTTAGCTGTGCACAGCAACCTCTTGCACACCCAGGGTAAGTGTGGTCCAGCACCGCTCTGTCCTGGCACTCCCACATCAGCACTGATGGGTGCAGGGAGGAAAGATGAATGTGGCCTTTCAGACAGGGATCATCTGCAGGCACTTCAGAGGAAGAGAGCTGCCAGCGTGGCTGCAGGGAGCACAGCTCCCACGCAAGGACAAAGTGGCGCTCCCCTTCCCCGTCTCCCTTCTGCTCTGAGGCAGGCACCGCACCAATGACGGGGGATCACCCCTTCCCCCAGCCTCCCTCCCTGGTGTGGAAGCTGGAGAAGGTCCCAGTGTCAAACTCTCTCCAGGAACTGCAGCCTGGCCGAGCCCCGTTTGCCACAGCCGGTGGTGTTTGCTGTTCGGGCTCTGCAGTGCACACAGTCTGCACTGCAGTCCCAAACTGCAACCGGCACCATCCCTGCCCTGCCCTGGCAGCACTGCCCCACCCTGGGGAGCCTGTGCCCCACAGGGCACCCAGCTGTGCTGTGCCAGGGCCCGGAACAGCAGCTCGGGAACAGCATCCCTGGAACGGCGTTAGGAGACAGAAGCTAGGAATGGCTGCTAGGTCAGGCTACAAGAAGTGAGAGAGGGAAAAACACTGATCTGCTTCTGTCTCATCATTTTCAAAACAAATTCAGTACAAAACGGCAAATACACTTCGGTCCTCTTCAAGCAGCTCCTGGAAGGGAAGTCAAGGAGCAGGGGGAAACAAGCAGGGAGCTGTGCACTGCTGTGGGTGAATTCACTGCCTGTGAATCTGTGCAGAGCCTGAGCCACCACCTCACCTTTGCTGAGCTCCTCGGATTAGAGGAGAGGGAAACAAAGCAACCACGGGACAGGCCAACACACCTGGAGAGATGTCAGTGCTCCGCTCAGCCCCTGACTCACTGAGTCACCCCAGAAGGACATTTGTGCTTTGTTCATCTCTGTGCACTCCTGCCTGTGCCACAAAGGGAATGAACACACAGGGAATGCTGAGGCCTGGGGCTGCCTCTCCCCACACCTGTCCAGTGCCATCCAGAGCTCAATGAGGCTCTGCTCTGCTCTGAGCGAAGCCCTCACAAAAGGTAACACCACAAGGATGAAGCCTGAGATTTGTGAAGCAGGCCCCAGTGCTGTCCCTGTGAGTGTGGGCTGCTTGGAGGAGGGACGGGCTCAGCTCTATCAGGAATTAGTGTTGTGACAGCTCGCTGCAATCGAGCCATGACTTGCATGGCTGCTTCCCCTTCACATTCCCAGGAGCATGCCCTGCATTAGATCATGCTCTGCAGCAGGCTCTGCTCCAAAGCACAACACAAAGTAAGGGGATGAAGATGAAATTGCCCTGACCAGCTTTCCTTGTCCTGAAAATATGCTCCTGACATGTGGAGAGAGATGCAGGGAGCTTTCTCTCTGCTTTGGAGAGCATGGAGACAGGAGAAAAACAGCTGATTTTCAAGCTACTTACAAGGTTGTGGCTTCACCCATATTATTCCTGAAAACTCACCCTGCATCTTGGAATTCCCCCTGGGAGCAGCACAGGGTCCCGGGCTTGTGGGGATCTTGCTTTTCACCAGACCTTTGTCTGCAGATTGCTCCTCCTTCCTTTTTCCCTTAGCATAGCGTCCGAGAATACAGAAAGCAAGAGGGTTCTAACACATGCCCATGCTTATCTCTTCATTTAAGAGATAAGCACAGAGAAGCAGCAGATGGCAAACAGATGCCACAGGTTCTGCAAATCAGCTGTCTCCAGCCCTTTCCTCAGAGCTGTTCCCAGACCTTTGGGGGCTCTGAAAGGGCAAGCCCTCGCTGTCTGGCGGATTGCTCTGCTCACCAGCTACACAATTCCTGCAAGGGGCCCGCCCGTGCCCGCCCTCCTGCCAGCACCATCCACGTGGATGCCGATCCCAGAGCCCACAGCACCAACAACCTTCAGAATTCCCTCGGGAACTCGCTCCAACAAAGCATCGGGCCACCGCAGGAGGGGCGGGAAGGAGAAGGGGCATTGAAGGAAAGCACTGGTGGGAGAGCAGAGCCGGCAGGCAGAGCCCGGGGCTGTCTCACCTCCTCCCACTGGTGGATGTAGCGGATGAGGCGGGAGAGGCGCAGCAGGCGCAGCAGGCTCAGGATCTTGGTGAAGCGCACGATGCGCAGGGCCCGCGCCGTCTTGTACACCTCGGAGTCGATGCGCGTCTCCACGATCAGGAAGATGTAGTCCACGGGGATGGAGGAGATAAAATCCACCACAAACCAGCTCTTCAGGTACTTCATCTTGATCCTCTGCGGGTCCAGGATGATCTCGGTGTTGTCCTCCACCACGATGCCTGTCCGGAAGTTGAGGACAAGGTCGATGAGGAAGAACGTGTCCGAAACCACGTTGAAGACAATCCACGGGGTGGTGTTTTCATCCTTGAAGAAAGTGATGCCCACAGGGATGATGATCAGGTTCCCTACCATCAGCAGCAGCATGGTCAGATCCCAGTAAAACCTGGACAGCAAGACAGAGACATGTGAGATCAGCCACAGAGCAGGAGGTCGGGGAGCCCGGGTCAGCTGCACTGATGAACTCATCCATCTCTGCTGTCAGTCATCCCCTGGGCTCTGCTGCTGCGCCTGAGCACGCACGCCGCACAAGCCGCTAATTGACTAATTAATATCAGAGGAACACTCCTGCTCTGCCTTCGAGGGCTCACAGAGGAGCTGAGCCAGGGCTGGGCATGCCTGCTTGAACACCTTCCTGGGACCTGGGAGCTGCCCGGGGAGAGACTGCAAAACCTGTGGTTGCTACAGGGACTGCTGGGTAAGGAGAGAAGGACTGGGGAGGCCTCAGAGTCCGTGTGTCAATAAAGCCATGAGGGGTTAAACCACCAGGCTGTGCTCCTGCTGTCTGATTCTTCTTTAGAAGCAGGCAGCACTGACAGCTCTGGGATCAGGATGGAACTGGAGCCTGTGCTCTCATCTCCAGCCTTCAGTTCAGATTCCTGCCGAGCTGGACTCCAGGAGTTCAGCCCACGCTCTACAGGCTCCCGTGTTGGGCAGAAACAATCAATAAAGCTTGGAGTCACACGCCTGGAGATGCCTATTCCATTCCTAAGGACAGTAACACCAACATTTAACTCCTGTTCCATGCAGCACAGTCTCCAGGAAGCTTATCTTCACTCCAGTGGTAGCTCAGTGTTATCCAGTGGCCCTTACTGTAACACTCAGTTTCGTTTTGAAGGCACACGCAGTCTGAGTAGAACCCCTAATTTATATGATTGGGATTTTTTAAAGATTTCCCAGAGATGCACAGTGAGACAGTGTGGTCCCAACTCCCCCAGAGTGAGGATTGAAACCCTTCCCGGTGTCAGGGCTTGCTGAGGAGCCTCGCTGCCCAGCACAGTGGTGCCCCAGTGCTCTCCTGACGTGTCACGTGTAGATGCTGATGCACCCTGGGCTCACACTGCCAAGATTCCAGCAGCCCCACATTGTGGGTCAGCTACTCCAATATCATTAGTTATTAATACAATAATCACCCCTTTGTCACAGGAGATGAGCAATCACCTCAAGGGCAGTGAGAGCATCGGTGTGACCCTGCACTGACACTGATTTATCACAGGCAAGTGCTGGGCTGCTGAAGGACGTGCACATGCTGCTGCTTTGTCTAACCCTCGATGGCCAAAATCCCTAAGATGTTTCAGGAGAGCTGGACTTGCTGTAAAGACCCTCAGGCTCTACCTTGGGTAGTGGCTGTTTAGCTGGAACCTGGAGCAGGCTGAGCTGCTGCAGAACAGGATTTTCAGAGCAAGGCAACTACATGGTTTGTTAAACTCTCAGCAGGGAAACCAAAAGGGCAGAATATACCTTAAAAGCCTTCTCTGTCTAGAGCCTCTCTCCCTGGTAAGAACACTTTAAAGCACCTAAAAGCATCTTTAAGATTCCAGCCCTTGCCCATGTACAGGCAGGGTCAGCAGCCAGCAGCACCCCAGCAATTCTCACAATCATTCAGCAGAGCCTGATGGGAACTGATTTTAGAATAAGCAAAGTTATTCACTAACGAGCTTTCTAAAAACGACCTCAGCTCTCTCCTCCTGGCTCTCAAGGTGCCAGCAATCCCCACCTCAGTCTGCAGGTACAGGGCTGCTGGCAGCACTCAGCAGTGGGATTTGTCCATCTGCCTCCAAGAGCAAGGCTGTGGCACCCAGCAATATGCATTCATATAAATCTGTGTTTGAGCTTCCTTAATAAGGGCCCGAGATGATGCTGCAGCTTTCCCAGGCAATTAATCTGGATAATCACACAATAGCAGGAAGTCTGGAAGCAGTGTGTGCATTATTACTGAAAATAAATAACCTCCCAGCCATCCTTCAGTTCCCTTAGGGAATACACAAGGAGATAGGCCCAAGGAAAATGAGTTTTCCCAAGTTTCAAATTAATGGCATGAGCCTGGCACGGCCAGGTTTGCAGTGCTGGGAAGGTAAGTGCCTTTCTTCTGAGACCTTTGCATTTTTGTGCCTGTTTTTCAGGCTGGATGGTGATTTCTACACTTAGGGACGTGGCCAGCAGTGGCAGGATGGCTCCCAGCTCAAGGAAGATGTTTTGCACACACACACGGCCAGTGAAACACTTTCCCCTGACTGCAGCACCCCCTGCTAGCCCAGCCTCTCCCTGTCCAGTGCGCTCAGCTGTCCTGCATCCTGACTTGCAGCAGCTCCTGAGCTCCTGCAGCTCTTCCCTCCCAGCTCCTGAGCTGCCCTGGAGCAGCAGGGTGTGCAGTGTGGGCAGGGGAGTCAAGTGCTGAGCCCCACTGCCACGTGTCCCTTCCAGCACAGCTCCTCGGGGCTGCACTGCTGGCTTCACATTACTGTCATGGCCCCTCAGCTCTGACCTTTAAAGCCACCACTTAAAGCCAGGGAAGGGAAACTTCTGTATCCAGTGATCCCTCTAATAAAGGCGTCAGGCAGGAGATAACCTCGGGGCTCTATGAAGGAGGCAGAAAACCTGGAACACACCAAGAATTTGGCCTGCACACCAACTCCAGCACCTGCCTTTCCAACGTGAACTGCCTGGGAGTTAAAATTCCCCTGTTAAGATGTGCAGAGCTCCTGCACGTTTCCATTTCACCCACATAGGAAGCAGGATCTGCTCAGGGTGGCATCAGTGCATTTAGACTTAATTAGACTCTCTGGGCCCGCAACACCTCAGAGGTCTGATACCATCCAAGTGTCATTTTGCATTTGCTCCCAGGAACATCTTTCCCCTCCCTGTAAATTACTGGCCACAATGACTAACGGCGCATGTGATGTATGTAAGGGCAAGCACCAGCTATTAATAACCCGTGTTTTCTGGATTTCTGTTGTTCCTTTCACCCAGGGATTCCACGGAGCTGACAGTGATGAAATTGGCTCCGCTGCACCCAGGAGAGGCAGAGTTATTATCCCTGCCTTGCACACAGAGGAGCCACATGGCAAAGTCAAGAGCGGGGTTTGTCCATGGAAGGCTGAGGCTAAGCAAGGGTTAGGACCTAAATCTGATTTTTGAGTCTAAGCTGCTCTGAAGCCATTCGCATGGCTTGCAAAAGAGCCTAACAGAGATGCATCTCTGGGATGTCTGATATCCTGTCTCCTTCTCACTTCTCTTCCTGTTTCCAAAAGCCTACATAAAAAATTAATAAATATGAATGTATTGTTTTATTACAGTTGACTCAGTGCAACTGAACAGCTCAGAGCACAGGGAACAGGCAGCACTATATAAACCAGATGTCTTGTTCAAACACCCTTGGTTTTTATACTCCATCCTACTCTCTGCACACTCCTTGGATCTGAAAATCACATTTTAACATGCACCACTACCTCGGATCTCTTAATTCCCAATACATTATTTAAAGAGAACGTATCTGAGAATTATTGTGGCACAGACACTTCAGGAATATGTGCTCCTTAAGCACTGCTGTGTCACTCAGCTGATGTGACAGCCTGTACACTCTGTAGGTATTGCTTTCTGGGTTTGGAATGCTGGACCATCTTTCTGCTCTGCCTAGAGCACTGTGACAGCAGGCTGGGAATATTGCTTCTGGAAGTCATTTTTTTTACAATTAAATGAAATTTCCTTTTTCATTCCGTGGTGCAGTGTGGGCAATTCTAGAGCATGAGCTCAGGAGCGAGGAATTGGAGAGAAAGCAGTGAATCCCAGAGGTGAGAGGCTCAGCAGCATCACTGGCTCACAACAGCACTGAAAACCCTGTGCATTTGTGGCTTCTGAACTTCTGTTCTGGCTCCACAGTGCTCGCACAGTCCAGAGAAAATGGATTTGAGTGGCCTCGCCTCTAAATTAACAAAGCTTTTTGGGGTTTTCAGCTCCTGCTGAAGGGCAGCCAGCTCTGGGCTGAAGCACAAACAACAATGCACCTGCCTGGCAGTGCCAGGGCCCGGGAGATTCTCCCCAGCAGTGGAACTGAGCTCCCAGCCCGTGGCCAGCCCTGCTGACCTCCCAAGAACAGCTCTTTAATGAGCACAGCTTGTTCAAACCAAGCCCAAAGCCAAGCCCAGCTCTGTCCCAAGGCTCGGCGCTGACTCCAGAAAGAGAGTGCCACCTACTGAGTCCCACCCGGAATGTCCATCCCCTGCCTGGCGGGGAGCAAGTGCTCCTAAATCCCTTCTGAGCTGCTGGAAAGCCGTGCTGCTCCCCGGGGTGGCAGCTGCCTTTCCTGGCTCTGCTCTGCATGCTGGATCAGGTGGCCTGGCAGGAAGGAGGTTTGCTGCAGTTCCCAGCAGTGCTCTGGGGCTGGAAACAGAAATCACCTTTGGAAAGAGCATTAGGGGAGGTCAGGGTGCCTGGAGCCACAGTGGGAGCAAAGTTTACTCCAGGAACAGCCATTCACAGAGACAGCTGAACAGAGAGAGCAAGAGAAAAAGCACGAGGAGATCCCTCCCTGCCTCTGGAAGCATCGCTTCTCCCAGACAGGAGCAGGCTGCTTCTGCTGGAGAGTTACAGCCTTTGTGCTGCCCTAGAGATAAAGGGAGGAACACGGTGATTCACTGCTCCTGAACACACTAAAGGACATTTAACCAGCTCTGAGCCCAGCAATTCCCTGGTGGGAGGAATTAATTTATTTATAGAGAGTTTACTCAAAGACCTGTGCACTTGGAAACTTCTTTGTCATGAATACTCACCAGAAAAAGAGTCAAACGAATTACAAAAAATATTCTGAGTGCTGTGTAATGGGAAAGGACCCAGCTAAAGGAAAAGACAAACTGTTTTAATTCCTTCTGACCGATCTATGCAAATACTCTGCCATCCTGAATAAAGCCCCTGGGAGCACTGCTAATTAACCATGCATTCTGACAGCACAGGAGAGCCTGCTGGGTCCCAGCTTCCTCCAGATTTCCCTGGATGCCTCCTTCTCCTGGATGCCTCCTTCTCCTGGATCTCTGCATCTCCTGGATGCCTACATCTCCTGGATCTCTGCATCTCCTGGATCTCTGCATCTCCAGGATCTCTGCATCTCCTGGATGCCTACATCTCCTGGATCTCTGCATCTCCAGGATCTCTGCATCTCCTGGATCTCTGCATCTTCTGGATGTCTGCATCTCCTGGATGCCTCCTCCTCCTGGATGCCTGCATCTCCTGGATCTCTGCATCTCCTGGATCTCTGCATCTCCTGGATGCCTCCTTCTCCTGGATGCCTCCTCCTCCTGGATGCCTGCATCTCCTGGATCTCTGCATCTCCTGGATGCCTGCATCTCCTGGATCTCTGCATCTCCTGGATCTCTGCATCTCCTGAATCTCTGCATCTCCTGGATGCCTGCTTCTCCGGGATGCCTGCATCTCCTGCAGCCCTGCTGGCTCCTGGCTGCTCCAGGGCTCGGGGGCACCAAACCCAGGGCACTGCCAGGCATGGAAAGCCAAGAGTGGGGACCCAGCTGGCTGGGAAAGGGCAGCACCCACAGCACCTCCTCAGGGATGCTCCAGCAGCTCTCAGGTGCCAGCAGGAGCTGGCAGGGAACGCCCCTTCCCTGGGTCACGGCGGGGCTCAGCTGGCTGCAGCGTCAGTGGGATGGGACGGGACTCCCGTGGAATTCAGCGCCCCTCCAGGAGCACAAGGCCTGCGAGAAGGATGGGTGGGAATGCTGACACAAGCACGTGGGTGGTGGGGAGGATCCCAGCACAAAGGGGCAGCACTTTGCATCTGGATTCCTTAAAGCTCCTGCGCTGTCCCCGACAGAATTCCCATCGAATTCAGCTGGCAGTTTCACCCGAGGCAAGCCACTCTCCAAGGTCTGCACTTAGCCTTTGACTCAGATTATCTTCAATCTACATAATTGCTCACCTCATCTCCTCTGAGCAGTGCCCAATTCCAAACCATGTTTCAAGTTTAGAACATATGCTCATATTATTACCTTAAAATATAATTACATGGATTTGGTAAGTGGAAAATTAAGGAAGCTATTGCTTATGTAATACTTGGAGATGGCATTTGCAGTCCAAGCAAGGAAGTATTTTCATTGCTTCGCTATCATTAATTTTTAAATCTAACACTACATTATTAAACAATAATCAACACCCTACATTTTTCAAAGTAATGTCCAAACATTAATTAAATCCCAGCAGATATAATTAGGAAGGTATTATCGTCCTATATTACAGATAGACTACGAGATACCAAAGATTAAAGAAACTCATTCAGAGGTAGAAGCACCACCCAGCAAATGTGGTTGTCTAGACTCAGGAGAGGTTTCCAGCCATGTTATAATCTATAATTTGATCAGTAGCAGCAAAGGGGAGATTTCTTCTCTTTTCTACTGTAAAAATATAAATATACACATTACTTAGAGGTATTTTTATTCCAGCAGTAATAGCTGACGATTTGCAAACACCACGTTCGAGGCACTGATGGATTGAAGCAATTATAAGCGGGTACATTGTGAATGCTGCCCTTCCTTTAACTCACAGAACACAGGGCACTCTGTCAATCTGAGCTGCTGCCTCTGCTCTGCACCCACTGCTGCCAGGCTGCCCGCAGGGATGGACACCTGCCTGACACCTGGGGACCTGGATGCAGAGGTGGCTCCGTGTGAGCCTCAGCAAACCCTGGAAGGCCAAGGGCTGGTGCTGGGCAAGCTCTGGGATCAGTCCAGGCTGGGGGTGTAGGGACTGGGAGCAGCCCTGGGACAAAGGGACCTGGGGGTGCTGGGGCTGAGAGCTGGAAATGACCCAGCCCTGGATCCCCCCCTGCCCTGGGCTGATCCCAGCAGCAGGGGAGGGAAGGACTCTGCCCCTCTGCCCCCTCAGGTGAGACCCCCCCTGCAGAGCTGCCTCAGCCCTGGGGCCCAGCACAGGGAGGACACAGAGCTGCTGGAGAGAGCCCAGAGGAGGCCAGGGAGATGCTCTGAGGAGCTCCTCTGCTCTGGAGCCAGGCTGGGAGAGCTGGGGGTGCTCAGAGCCCCTGCCACTGGGGCTGAGAGAGCTCAGAGCCCCTGCCACTGCCTGAAGGAGCTCCAGGAGAGCTGGAGAGGGACTGGGGACAAGGTATGGAGGGACAGGACACAGGGAATGACTTCCCATTGCCATCAGGCAGGGTTAGATGGGATATTGGGAAGAAATTGTTCCCTGGGAGGGTGTTACCCTGGCACAGGGTGCCCAGAGCAGCTGTGGCTGCTCTTGGATCCGTGGCAGTGCCCAAGGCCAGGCTGGACAGAGTTTGGAGCACCCTGGACAGTGGAAGGTGTCCCTGCCCGTGGCAGGAAGCGGCACTGGATGAGCTTTAAGGTCCCTTCCAGCCCAAGCTGTTCTATGGATCCTTGTGACAGCGAATTTTCCTGGAGAATTCTGAAGAACTGAGGACCAGGAAAGCAGAGCTGATGTCAAAGGCAATCCAGCAAGCAGTGGGTTTGCCTGAACAAGGGAACAGCTCAGTGCCCGGGGCCTTTTCCATCAAGTATTCCCTCGGGAGAGATGGCAACACCTTCCCCTTGCGGGGGCTCTGCAGGGAGGGAGAACAGCCACATGTGGGAAACTCAGCTCTGCCCAGGGAGCTGCCAGAGGAGCCCCCAGAAGCTGCTGCTGACTGTCCTTCACAGGAACTCCAACCACTGAGCCACAGACACTTCCCTGGCCTCCCTCTCAGTTTGAAAGAAGCTTTATGAATCAGCCAAGACAGACAGTCCTGACCTTCAGCGACTTTGCTGGAACATCCTCCTTGTGTTTGCTGCTTTCCTGCCTCAGAAAACCCCTCACTTTGCATTATCTTTGCTCTCAAGTGCACCAGTCACCAACCACACCCACATGAAGTGGTGTTCAAGCACGTGAAAAGCCAGGGGAAGGGATGCTGCCACCCCTGCCCAGAGGTATGCTCACTTCCAGCTGGGTGGGAAGTGAGGACAGGACTGAAGTGCCATGGCCAGGACAGCAGCTTCCCAGCTGTGAGATGGATCCTCTGAGGGTGAGTGAACTCACATCCTAAGCTCAGTTTCAAGGATTGAGCAAACCACATTTGCAGAAGGCTCCTGGAGGCTGGAGTGCTGCTGCCTGCCTTGCATCTGTCCTGGGATAATGAGGGTCCATCCATTCTGTGAGGTCCTAACCCCGCAAGGGGCTCCACAGGACCTGGATAAGCATTTCCCAGGATTTCTGTTCAATTTGATGAAGACCTGCTGCCAGTCCTGGCTCTGCAGAGAAACTGGACCATGCAGAAGCAAGGTGCTCCTGCACGTTCATTCCCAGTCCCTCTGAACCATACCCATGGCACAAGGCTCAGCAAAGTCCCTGTGGATTTGGCCCCACGGAGCCAATGCCCACTGTCCTCAGCTCCTGCTGCCTTCCTGCCTGCAGATACCAGCTAGCAAATTAAAGCCTATCTTAAATCTATACTTAGAACCCAATCTTCCCAGAAAAGTAAAAATAAACAAGATTTCATTTCTCTCCCAGAAGCAGAGATAGCCACAAGAGACTCGGTTTGTTCCGGCTCTAAATTTGGAGCACGGAGGCCAATAGAGCACACATCCCATTTCCGACTAAAGCAGCATTATTAATATTTTCTCACTTGCTTGGACACAGCTATTAATATCTCATGGAGAATTCCCCAACAAGCTGCAGAAGCAGTGAAATTTTTATGGTACTACTGCTAGGAAAGCTTATCCCCTCTCTGTGTGAAGGCCCAAAGGAGCAGCATTTACACACTGAACCCAGACGATTTATTGCTGTTCTCACAGCACCAGCGAGGTGAGCGCGCATAGAAACTGTCCTGCAGTGGGAATTCGCTGCAGCAGGGGCTGGAGACACCATCTGAGGATGGAATGGTGCAGATTCACTGGGATTTACAGGATTCCCTGGGAAGGGAGGCAGGGCAGTGCAGCCACCATCAGCCCCATGTCTGGAGGACTCCTGTCCCCATGGAAGCTCAGACTATTTTGGGTCACACCATCGCACAAGGCAGGTTTCACTCCATGGCTGGTTCACCAGAGCCCAGCAGAAGGAAGGAACCTCTCACCTCACACCCTCCATGGGCAGAGAATCCAGCACCACTCTGTTTGCAGCACTGAGCCAAAGCTGCAGGGCCAGCACAAAGCACAGTTAACTTCTCTTCATGCCCCACCCCGCTGCGCTCACAAACATTTGTGGATTCCCCCGGCCCTGCCCACCTGCAGCTGAATCCCAGGGGTCTCCAAGGTGTTGGACTGATTGCAGAGTTCCCAGAATACATTATGCATGAGCTGCCACCTCAGGGCCTGGCAATTCTGCATTGTTTGATCGCCTGAAATCTCCTGCTTGTATGAATATGGAAAAGTTCCTCTTTGTTTGCTGCCCATTGATCCACACATTGACCCTTCTCCTGTGTGCATTTATCTCTGATGATTTAATAAGGAAAAAGACCGATAACGTGAGGCGGGGAAGGAAGCCCCTTCAGGGGGACCTATTGCCATGGAAACGTGCCATATGTTGCTGTTGTAGAGAAGGGATGGATCAATAAGGGCTGCAGCCTCCAAGCCATCGGGAACGTGTGGTGGAATGTGATGGATTAAAACCTAAAGACATACATAAGTTGTGACATGATGAAGTTCAGGCCCTGGCCCACGTCCACCATCCATGAGTCAAACCCAGGCAGGGAGGAACTGCACCAGGGAGCTCTGAGCTGTCTCAGAGAGCAGCTGGACTGGGGAAGGGCTTGGTCTGTACACAGGGACAGGAAGGAAAATGATTGTTTCTAGATGCTGTAGATACATATTGTATATATGATATATATATATCTCATATCATCACAGAATCAGAGTGGTTTGGGCTGAAGGGTCCTTACAGCCCACCCAGTGCCACTCCCTGCCATGGGCAGGGACACCTTCCACTAGCCCAGGCTCCTCCAAGCTGGCCTTGGACACTGCCAGGGATGCAGGGACAGCCACCGCTGCCCTGGGCACCCTGTGCCAGGGCTCCCAATATCCCATCTATCCCTGTCCTGTCCCTGCATCCCTTGTCCAAAGTCTCTCTCCATCTCTCTTGTCAGCTCCTTCAGGCACTGCAAGGCCACAGTGAGGTCACCCCAAAGCTCCTCCTCTCCAGGTGAACAATCCCAGCTCTCCCAGCAGAGCTGCTCCATCCCTCTGCTCATCCTGCTGCCTCCTCTGGCCTGGCTCCAGCAGCTCCAGGTCCCTTCCTGTGCTGGCCCCAGGGCTGGGGCAGCTCTGCAGGTGGGGTCTCACCTGAGAGGGGCAGAATCCCCCCTCCCCTGCTGCCCAGGCTGGGGCTCAGCCCAGGGCAGGGGGCTCTGGGGATGTCTCTTAGTTCAGAACTGCTCCAAGAGTGGCACAGGACACACGTCACCGACACCAGGGACCTTCCAAACTCGTCTCCTTGGGAAGTCACAGGGATGACAGGCTGGCTTCTAAACTATTTCGTGTTGACACGTCTGTCTTGACATAATATGGGTTTCTGTGAGCTGAGGATGTCACTCTCACCACTAGGAAGCCAAATTTACTAAAATTAAACACCAAAATAAGGCAGAGAAATGACATGAGTCACACAGCTAGGTAGGAATCACAGTTTGGGGAGTGGGGGGCGTGGAGGGGACACTGCAGTGCTTTCTGCCTCGCACTGACTTATTTGTGCCCTCATACTCTGCAGTTGTCCCCAAGGAAGTGACAAACCCTGCTAAGTCATCTGCCAGCTGAGATGACTTCCCACCAGCCGAGATGCTAAAAATGTTCCTCCTGGGCATTGCTGTGCCCCAGCTCCTGGGGGCTGGGACTCACCGGGCCCCCAAAGGGAAGTGGGGTCCCTTAATGGCTTCCCGCTGCCAGGGGGCAGGGATGAATGGGATATTGGGAAGGAATTGTTCCCTGTGAGGGTGGGCAGGCCCTGGCACAGGGTGCCCAGAGCAGCTGTGGCTGCCCCTGGATCCCTGGCAGTGTCCAAGGCCAGGCTGGACAGGGCTTGGAGCATGCGGGGACAGTGGGAGGTGTCCCTGCCCATGGCAGGGGTGGGATGGGATGAGCTTTAAGGCTTTTTCCAAGCCAAACCTTTCTGGGATTCTGTGATCATTCCAACATCCAGGCTCTCCTCGAGACTCCAGAGCCCAGGTTTGGGATACCTGCCATAACCTTTGAAGCATGCAGCACCAGGACAAACATCCCCACAGGGAACTCACCCAGGTACCACATCTGTGTGCATGCCCAGCTGAGCCCTGGGCCACTCACATCAGCCACCCCACAAGGAAAGCCCAGAAAGCACCAGGAGAGCTCCCCGTGCCCGAGGATGGATCGAACCTGAAGCTGCTGTTCAGCTGCATGATTCACTCCAGCTCTGCTCCCAGGCTGCTCTCTCAGCCTCTCTCCAACTTGCACAGCTCCCAGGATTTATGTCTGAGACAGGCAACAGCATCTGCCAGACCTCAGCACCATGCACACATTCCAGCTGGGTGAGCGCTGGGCACGCCAGATGGGGCAGGGAGGAAACTCAGCCCTCTGTCCTGGCTCATGGCAGCACAGGAATGCTCAAAGCTGCCAGAAAAGGTGACAGAAAGCAGTTTGGGTTTCCAATGGTCTGCTGGAATGATCACGTTCAAAGCTGCCTCCCTGTAAAGGCTCCAAACTTCCTAAAGCACTCGTTCAGCGGGGACAGGAAAGCCAGAGTGACAGAAGGTGCTGGCTGCAGGTGGCTGTCACCCCTGGCAAGGACAGCCCTGAGGGTTACACAGCACAGCTGAAGAACTCCTGCAGGAGACGGGTCACTCCTGGGCAAATCCCTTCTTTCCCAGTGTGGCTTTGGGGTCAAACACAGTCTGGCCAAGGATGGCCAGGTTTTGGTGTGGATTTTCTGCACCCAGTGAATATGGCTGAAGTCCTGGAGGCAGTGCCAAAGGAGCAATGTTTGAGGAGCATGGATTGGGATGGACGGAGCACATACTAGGATGTGTTTCAGACCTTCAGCTCCTTGTGACCCACACTGCTTTCTGGGAATCCTCACTGGTTTACATCCTTGCTTTAGCCCTGGTGGGAAATGTCCCTGCTGGCTCCGCTGCTCCAGACAAGGTTCACAGCCAGTGCTGCCAGAGCCTCTTGCCATGGGGAAGGAGTGGGGTGGAAGGAGTAAGGCACCTGAAAAGGTGACAAGGCACTGCCTGTGTGTACTTCGGCTTCCAAAGTACAAAATGCTTCTCCTGCCCAGCTCTCCTGCTGCTCACATCAGACTCTTGTTTGTAATGAGTTATTCAGGCTGCAATGGAGCACAATGAATCCTCAAAAAGACTAATGCTGCTGGGATCTTGGGGCTATTCAGGTAGCCCAGACCCCAGACAAGAGATGAATCACCTTCTAAAAATGCAGCAGTTAAGGAAAAAAAAAAAAAGTCCAATTGCTTCTGATTATTTTCAGTCTCAGAAGAAACATACTGTACTGAGGCTGTGCTTACCTAAGGTATCCACGTGAATCCACTATCCCTCCC
This sequence comes from Motacilla alba alba, assembly GCF_015832195.1. Taxonomy (NCBI): domain Eukaryota; kingdom Metazoa; phylum Chordata; class Aves; order Passeriformes; family Motacillidae; genus Motacilla; species Motacilla alba. Next base: position 3,299,436 of record NC_052025.1, read on the forward strand.
CCTGGAATGGCTGCTGAATTAATTACTGCCTTACTGAAGCACTGAGGAGCTCCCCAGAGACTGGCTTCCTTTTGACCTCAAAGCTTTTTAGGGCAGGTGCCTGAGTCTCCCCACCAGCATCTGCCAGCTGGGAAACTGAGGCACAGAGGGGTGGATGTTGCAGAGGGCCTCACTCCCTCAACAGAAGGGAGAGGAGAGAGCAGGATTTCTGACATCCACTCCAGAGTGAAGGGCACTCAGCTCTGAGCTTCACATCCCCAAAGCCCCTTCCAGGTCCTGAGGAACTGGCACTGTCCCTCCAAATGCTCCTGTGCTGGGCTGACCGGAATGAGGAAACCCAGCAGGAACTGAGGGGGAAGGAGCAGGGCTTGGTGCACACCCTGGGACAGCAGAAGGAAAACCTCAGACAGTGGATGTGTGAAATACATCCTCCCCAGAAAGGACAGTGTCACACCTGCCCACAGAGGATGCTCTGAATCACAATATAAAGAATTCAGTGGCATTTAAGGCCTTTCCCCTCCCGTGAGACTGCTAGGAGGAAACTGGGCTTTTCCCTGCCTGTGTGGCATGGAATGTGCTACACACACTCCTGGGAAGGAGCACAGGAGCGTGTGCTGGGGATCCAGGCACTTCCACCCAGCACCTCCCTGTCCTCTGCCAAGACCTGGGATGCTGCTGCATCTCTGCTGCTCTTTCCAGGACAGGCTGCAAGCTTTCTGACTTGTGGTGTGGTGGGGATTCCCAGGGGGTTCTCCTTTATCAGAACTTGCAGGGTCTGTGACCCACGGAGTCCTCTCCAGCCATCTGTTCCCATCAAGAAACCTTCCAGAGCAAGCTGGAGCTGCGGCCTCTTCTCCCACCAGGATGAGGGGGGTTCTGTAAACTTGCTGTGACCCTGCTGTGCTCCTCCAACACACAGAGTGCCAGGGACAGGCAGACAAACACTGATGGGCACCATGAAAAATGCTCAGATAAATCTTTCCACTATGGGCTGGACCTGCCCTGCTCTATTTAAGTCAATGGAACAAAGCCATTCAGCCCTAGGGGAGCAAGTGCCAACCCTAAATCATTTCTTTGATTAATTGTTCTTGGGAAGGAAGAATTCATTAAGCATTCTGCTCAGCAATTAGAAATAAATATATTTTTAGAATGAACAACCTGCCAGAAACAAGTTGTTTCAGAAATATATTCAGCTTGATGCATTTTCCATCAATACAGGAGGAGGCTCCAGCCTGCCAGAGGGACAGGCTGGGAAAGGGACACTGCAGGGACAGGCAGGACAGCTCCTTGTGATGTCTGCACCACTCGGGTTCAGTCTGCATGAGAGGATATAAAGGAGTTTTTTCTCTGTATTCCTATGCCAGCCATAAGCTGCGAACAGATCTCCCTGCTATTTCACAGGAATATGACAAAGCTGTTCCTACACACAGCTGGGCCAGAGCAGATATGAGAGCCATGAAAACCCAATAAATAACAACACCCCCCTTGCATTTCCACTTTGGCATCAGGCTCAGACAAGCTACAAGGGCAATGTGAAATAACAACCTCTGGAAGGAGTTTGGGACACAGAACTGCCACAGCCCTCAGATGTGAGACATGCTGACACAGTGAATGGCTACCACAGGGACAGCAGGACAGGAGCTTCCGAGGCAGTGACAGCCAAACCCATCCCTGGCCACTGAAGGTACCACTAAATGTGGTGTAAGGGTTTATTTTCAATTTCAAATCCATACTTCAAGGCAGGAGCTCAGCACAGGCTCCGTTCGTGCCCGAGCCCAGAGAACCACATGGAAATGTGAGACGGGCACTTTGCCCTCCCCACCAGCCTAGAAAAATCTACTTCTGGTCCTGAGTGCAGAAAAGGAAACCCTAAAAGAACCTAAACATGCCCTGGGATCTGAGAGTCACAGGCACAAAAGACTATTCCAGGCTTTTAAGTTTTGTGCCTTAAAAGAAAAGACAAGTTTATCCTTTGGTTGTGGTGCCTAGAGGCAAGTCTGTTCCCTGCCCTGTTCTGGGAATGTAGGATGGCAGCAGTGTCTCAATGAATTCCAGCTTTCCCAAGAAGAACACACTCTCAGAGGGCCCTCTTCCTTAAAACACGAAACATCCTTGTAGTTTTTCCTTCTGCACGCGCAGGACCCAATTTCAAGGCCACTGCAGCAGGCTCAGCCTTTGATTTCAGCAGGGATGTGCTGGGATATCACACAAATTGGCTGGGAACTCGTGCACTTCCATCATGATGACATGATTTCTGTGGTTTTCTTTCTTTTAGTTAATCCAGTCCTGCTTAAGCTCAGAGTAAGGCAAGAGCCAGGGTTTTGCTCTTGTTCTTTCACACCAGCAGAAATGTCTGTGCCGTGCCTCAGCCCAGCTGGGAGCCCTGGCGCTGGGAGGCCCCAGGGAGGCTGAGGAAGAGGAGGAGGAAGATGGGTCAGTGGTGAGGGTTCCTGGGAAAGCTCTCAAGTCACTGCAGTGGGGAACAGCAGAGGGTCCTGGACTGGAGGCCAGGGAAAGCAGGGAGCAGATTAGCTCTGCTCTCAAGTGCATCCAAAGCCATATTAGCTCCTTAGATATTCAGAGAGTAAATGAGGGATCTCCTTCAGGAAAGGCATCCTTGAATCAGAAATAGCTGTTTTGTGGGCAAGCAGGAGAAAATGTAGGGCTCTGAACCACTTCCACTGTAGCAAGAGAGCCCCAGGCTGGCTGAATCCTGCCTAGAAGAGCCACTGCACAAGCACCAAGCTGGGAGTGGAATCTGGGACTAGTGACAGCAGTGCAGCACAGCAGGTCCCACACAGTGCCAGCACAAGGCCTGCACGGAATTTGGGGTTCCTGTATGGGACACATGGCCTGAGGTGCCTCCAAGGGGGGAAAGTCATCCTCAGGGCCATTCTCACCCAGGGATGTGTCTAATAATGAACCTCATTTCACAGGAATGGTGATCAACCCTCCTGCATCGACAACAGTGCGTGCAGGAATGATCTCACCCAGCCCTGCAGCCAGGCTGAGCTGCGGGAAATGCAGCAGAACCACTGCAGCTCCAGGGCAGGGGCTGAGCAAAGCTGGAGTATCTGAACTGCACTGCCCTTACTCACAGTGTCACCCGCCTGCCTGCAAAGGTCACAAGCTGCTCTGCCAAAGCCATGCCTTTATGGTCTGGGTAGTTTTATATTATTATAAAACTCCTTTATTGGAATACCCTCCCTTCCTCTCCCTGAGCCAGCCAGGGCCACACTTTACCTAGGGAAAGCAAGTTTTCCAATGGTTTGTGAAGAATTCTCTGGCCTCCTCTTGTGCCCAGCTGCAGGAAAGCCATGCTCCTTTCTGAACCCACACCACCAGAGGAATAGCCAACCCTATTTCTTTTCCCTAGCTGGGCTGCAGATCTTAGGATCCCAGCTGGGGCACAAGTTTCCAGTGAGCTGTCCTAAGTTCAAAGAGGTGCCCTTTCCCCAGAAAAATCCTGGGCATGGGAGTGTGGAGAGACAGCAAGGCTGGAAGCTTTGGGCCAGGCTGAGGAAATGGGAGGGCCCAGCTCCTGGCACCTCGCTGAGCTCTCTGACAGCCTGTCTCTGCACCTCTTATCTGGGAGAGTGGGCAGAAACGCTGCCACTCCTGAGAGAGTGTGTGATGGTGGCACTGGAGGAAGTGCTGGGGAACAGCTCAGCCCTGTGAGAGCCACAGCCCAGAACAGCTGCCAAGCCCCACAGGGGTTTCATCCCTCACTTCATCCAGCAGTGTCCCCGCAGCCACGCTCGTGGATGGCATTGTCTCCCACGCCAATGGACACACCAGCACCTCTGGCATTTCCTCTTCACCTGCTAAGAGGCTTGTGCTGATGGGGGCACTGAGCTTTGGAGGAATTACACTGCTTTTTGTCCTGCTTTTACATCCCAGCTATGGAAACACAGGCTGGAAACACTCCTGAGGGGGCTTAGGGTGGGAGGAAGAGCAAAAGAGAGGTGGTGGGGTCTGAAGTGGGAATGCCCAGGCTGTGGTAGCAGGCAGAGGGATCTCTGTGCAGGTGTCTGAGGGGCTCAGCTCTGCCTTACACTGCTCCCAGCCCCCAGCATTCCCAAGGCACTTTATTATCAGCTGCACCCCCCGATGTTACGCCTTCATTTCCACAGCAGACTCATTCACACACACACAACACACCCACCCACACGCAGCAATGGCTAGACAGACACAAAGCATGCAGCAGCCAATTATTTGGGGTGGGAACAGCTTGCATGAGCTCATGATGAAGCTTAGCCTTAATTCTGCTGAGCTGGAGAGGCTGGAGCTGTGCTCTGCTCTCCTGACTGACTGCGGAGCGCAGAGCAGGGCAGATGATGTCAAGGCAAATCTTTTTTTGTCTGCAGTGCAGATTTGGCTGTGTGAATTTACTTGCAAATGAGGCTTCCGGATCCCCTGTTGGAAAGCAGGAGTCCTAGGCCATAGCCACAGCGGCCCAAATTGCTGCTCACGCTGCAGAAGGGGTTGCCTTGGTTTGGAAGGCTTGGGCCCAAGTTCCCAGCAGGCTCTGCAGACCAGGAGAAGCCAGAGGGACTGGCAGTGGGATGAGGGAGGAGTGCCTGTGCTGCAGCCACAGCAGAGCAGCCCATCGCAATGGCAGCAAAGGAGGGGAGACCCCAATAGTGCAACTCTCCCTGTGGTTTCACAAACTGAGCCCCAAAAGCTGTCCAGAAGCACTCAGGGTTTAGCCAGCAGCCACGGACACACCTGGAGTTTGACTGAAGCCAGGTTTTTGTTCCATTCCCAGCTGTGGGACAGGCCTGCATGTCCCAGCCACAGCACACGCAGGGAACTGCCCTGACCAAGGCTGGCATGAGCACACCGGTGCTTGCTCTAAAAGCCAAGGGTCACAACGCATCACCTCAAGATCCACCAGCCACCCAGCCTAAGGGATTGTCCTAAACCAGGACAGAGATGTTTGCTACAGCTGCCACCCCTCACAGCTCCTGTGCCAGACCAGGTATTTGGGAGTGTTTACTGAAGTCAGGAGTCACGTATTCCCAAAGAAAAGGGAAGCACACCCTGCAGTACACATGACTGGTGAGGGAAAGATGGAACATTTTCTTCTTGGAGCATCTCAAACCCCATGCAGGGGCTGCACAATTCTCATTTATGGACATAAAAGGTAAAATCCATCTTGTCTGCCTCTCCATGCAGGCTTCTTTCCCATCTTTTTCCAGCCTAGTTCTAAACCTGCCAGACAATAGAGCACCATACATGGAACTGGAGAGTACTGGTAATCTCTTCCCTTATCAAGACACAGGAACTGCTGATTCAGAAATCCCCTGTTGGTACACAGCTTCACTGCTTTTTGGGGTTCCAACAAAAGATGGGCAATAGATGAGACCAAATCTACAGCACTACACAGGAAAGGAGAATCCCAAAGAAATCTTCATGAAACTGCCTGGTAGAGACCAAGCCCACCCTTGCTGGTATCTCCTCTGGCATCTGCTGTTACATTAAAATATGATAGAGTCCCCCAGCATCTTCCATGGCCCCTGGCAGCACCATCAGCCCTTTTCTTAAAGCTGGAGAAACCAAGGCATGGAGAATTCAGCTCAGGATGGCTCACAGGTCCAACCTGTACGCCTGACATCCCTTCCAGCTTGTCCTTCTGTCTGCTAGGCACTGCTTGTCATTCCAGGAGCATCCACAGCTAAATGAGCACGATACGAGTGCTTTGTATGGGCATCAAGGAGAACAGACCATCATCTGCAGTCTAGACTGGTCCCTCCTCCTGCCCTCCTCACCATTCACAGGAAAATAGGGATGGAAAAATATATTCCTCTTGTTATTAATAGAAGGGTAAGTTGTGCATGCATTAGTACTTTGAAGTGAAGGGGGAAAGGTGAAGTATTAAGAATTTGTGCTTAATGAAAGGGGGTTTGCTATTGTTAAAAAAGCTGCATGGAGCCAGGCATCATTATCTTTTATCTCCTGGGCTGCTGGGAGAGCTGGCCCAGGCATGGCAGGAGTGAGGCTGGCACTGCCCAGCTGTGCCCAATGCAGGGCTGGGGTGTCCCTGAGCTGGCTCTGCACCTGGGCACAACGGGGCACAGGGAGGGGCTCCTCTGCCCCCAGTGCCCCCACAAGTGCCCTGCTGAGAGATGTCAGTGCAGAGCTGAGCGAGCCCCTCGCCCTGACGCCACTGGGAAGGCCAGGATTTGTGGAGTGGAGTCCCCCAGCCTCCGGAATGCAGCTGTTATCTCCTCCCAAGAGCTGATAACTGCCAGACGCTGCTTTCCCACAGCCAGCACATCCAAATGGATCTCCCCGGGTTTGCCAGGGTTTTCCATGCCCTCCCTGTGCTCATGCGGGATGAGGATCACACTGTAACAGTGCCCAGGTTCTGCCCAGGAGCAGAAGCGACTCCAGGAGGAGAGTTCCTGTGCTTCCCGTTCACAGTGGGATGAGGGAGGAGAGCTGTGCTGCAGCCACAGCAGCAAAGGAGCCCATCACAATGGGAATAAAGGAGGGGAGACCCCAAAAACGCAACTTTCCCTGCCGTTTCCAGCTACTCCCTGCACAGCTCCTGACTGCCTGCACTCACAAACACCCCGAGCACTGCTGTGACAAGGAAAAACCAGGAGTTAGAGCTCCTGCAGCGAATCAGCTGGCAACCTGCAGCTCCTCTCCTGCCTCTGAGCTCTGGAACAATGGATGCACACACAGAGACAACCTCTCCATCCAAAGAGGCCGCGAGTTAAATCCTTAATTAGCACATTTGGACGAGTCACCGCAAATGAGATTAGCTCTCGTGCATGGCTGGGGAAGCTGCTGTGCCCCTGGAACGTGGAAGTGGTGGGCCCTCAAGCTGACCTTGGAATTCCCCCTTGGCTGCTCATCTGCTTTGCTCTCACGGCTCTGTCTTCCCCCGCTGCCTGCAGCATCTCCTCGGGAGATAAGAGGCTGCTTTTCCTCCAGCCTGGTGCTAACACCAGGCACGCAATGACCACATTTGATACCGCACACAATGAATAATTCCAGCTGGGAAAGGGACTTTCCAGCTAGCAAAGCATTCAGCATGGAAAAGGGGCAGGAAAAGGTCTCTCTAAGAGCACCTTGCTAGCCCAGGACACATCTGCTCCCTCTGCTGTGTTTCTGGAGTCCTGAGTGCTGTGCCTGCTGACAAACCCGGGCTCGGTGCTGTCAGCACTGCAGAGCTGCACGGAGCCAAGCTGCATCCTGCTCTGCCCTGAGCCTCAGCAAAGCCCAGCCCGCTCCAGGGGCCTGAGCACTCCTCATGCTCATCCTGGACAGCAGCTTGGACTTTGCACTGCCAGGGATGCCTGGGTAAGAGCCCTCGTCCTGCCCTGCAGGCTCAGGAGTGACAGGTTTACAGCCAAGGAGCGCTCAGCTCCGTGGGGATGAGCTCTGCAGTGCTGCTGGGGGGAGAGGTCATCCAAACGTTCCTTCAGAAAGGAACTTAAATCAACTCTGTTCACCATAATGACTCTGACTCTTCAGGAAATCTCCTGAATCTCCAAACACTCAAAAGGCAATGATGTCACCAGCTGGGGACTGTCTGGCTTGAAAGATGGTTGCGGACACTGCACCTGCGTGCACAGCCACAGGAAAGCACGTGGGACACACACCTGTGAGGGGGAGGACAGCACCTGGATCCTTCCACATGGAACCATGCTTCGTTACACACCCAGCAAGGCATGCAAGATCTGTCAGAGCTGCTGATGTTCTTAATTGAGTTCTGGGAATGCTCTTATCCCTCCTCACAGCCCGGCCTGTGCTCAGCCACAGAGCCCGTGGCACAAACACTTTGGGGGCAAATCTCAAGTAGCCACTTCCCTGCAGCCTGACCTTTCCCTCACACTCAACAGTGGAAATGGGCTTTTTGAAGTTCTCAAAAGGAGCTGGCACCTTGCTTTTTGAGTGACATTCATCTGTAGGTAAATTGATTTAATAGCTTGTTAGAGTGCCAATTAGAACCAACAATAACTCAATTGACCTATAACTGCCTTGGCACCAACACAGCTTTCAAAAATAAGAGAAAGGAGGAAATCTCTGCTCTGGCACAGATGAGAGCTCAGATAGTTGGTTTTGAGAGCAAACTGAAGGATTCATGGGCTTGCTAATGAGATGCTCATAACACATCAGAAACAAAGACAAATTTCAATGGTTTCAAGCTAAAATGACACTATGTTATCTCCAGACAAAGATCACTCTTTTATCTGTATAATAAATGGATTTCAGTGCAGCAGCAGTGACTCTAGAGCAGAAAAAACCTCAGTGCCACAGAAAGCACTAGCACAGTTACCTAACCAGAGTAAGACTGGATTGAAACCCCAAGTTTACCTCCTTAAAATAGTGCTGCAAAAGTCCTACACTGACTCTGTGGGTTTTACCCTCAGAAACCACATTTTTCCTTCAAATAAAATCTGTTTCATTCTCCTGAAGTGGAGGTTGTGCTTCCAGACAAATTCATCATGTTAAATGCTCAGGTCTGAGGATTGAGATCTTTCAAGTTTAAAAACTAGAAAATGGGTAGCTTTTGTTTAAACATTGGCAGTGTCCAAGGATAAGGAGAAGGATAATGTGGGAGGGTTTTAAATTACTGGGAAAAATGATCCATTCTTAAGTCAGGAAGGGGATGGAGAAAACTGAGATTGTTGGAAGTGTCAGAAGGACAACAGAAACAAAGAATATGTAGGAGGAGAAGGAATTGATTTGGAGAGACCCACCCAGGGAAAAAGCTGAAGGATAAGGACGGAGATTGGAAGTGGACTGAGTAAATGCCAACCCAACACACTGGAACATGGCAAGGGGTGAGGGGGAGAGGTGTTACTGCAAACCAGGTGGAGATCGCCACGAGGAGCCTAGAAAATGGAGTTGGCACTGGTGGGATGAGAAACACAAACTTCAAGTGAGAGATGGGGACGACAACAGGTTGGAGAGAGTGGGGCTGAAGGTGAGAAAGAGAAAACAAGCAGGGAGTTATAACAGGCAGAATGTGTTTCCTTTGGAGCCTGGAGTAGCCCTGGAATGTGGTGCAGCATCTTTCCTTTGCTGTAGCTCCCTGCTACAGGCACTGCTTCATTCAGAGCAGAGGGCAGTGCAGCGCAGCCTTGAACAGCTCCACACCTGCTAATGAACCCAGAGATATGCCAAAGGGATATCCGAGTTGTTCTGAAAACCCTAACAACTGTACAAAACACTGCATTAAGAATCAGACTGCAAAGTCAGAAGCTCGGGGTAGGAAACAGCAGACAGGAGTCTGGCTGTGCTGTTACAGTCAGGACATGGATCAAAGCAGTGCTTCCCAGAGAATTCCTGCCTCCTCCAAGGTGGGAGGGTGGGCTTGGGGCAGGGGTGTGCAGGAGGGGATTTCCTGTAGGAGCCCATTTCTTGGCCAGCCTGGTTTGCAGTGGAAGAGAGGAGGAGCTGCAGGGGGGGTGTGATGGCCAGGGCAGGTGAGCAGAGCCCCGGAGCCTCCCCCTCTGCCAGAAAGCTCCTGCAGAAGTGTCAGGCAAGGAGCTCAATCCCAAACTGTAACTGCAATAACACTCTGAGTGAGGACGGGAGAGAACACCATGTCATTGTTTACAGCAGTGATTATTCTTTGCTATAACAACAGACAAACCAACAAGGAGCGGAGGCTTGGGAAGAGGGTGGGAGGGATGGGCCCATTTCCCAGTCTGGCTGCTCACAGAGCCAGCCTAAGAAATGGTCCAAACCAGAATGTGCCCAGTCCTCTCGAGGCACCCACGGCTCCTCACACAGGCCTCATCAGCCCTTCTGAGTGCCAGGGATGGCCCCTTCCCTGCAGGGCTGAGCTCTGGCCCAGGGGATGCTGTGTGAGGCCTCCTGCTCTGCACAACTGGGCTCAGTTCCATCACACCCAGGTCAGAGATGCTTTCACCTCAATCCCCACCAGGCTGTGCCACCTCACTAGAACCTGGGAATGATGGTATTTCCTTGCTGTCAGGAAGTGAACTGAGCATTTGTTGTTAGCATAGTGAATATTTTGTAAAGCCGTGAGAAAATTAATCTTTTTTTTTCACATCAGGATCTGAATAAGATATAATAAATATGTTATCTTACATTAAGAGATTGAGAAAAAACATTAAATTGTTTTTCTCAAAGGAGCCATCCCTGAGTGTACTGAGGGAGGAGCTTCTGTGGGAGAGATAATGTCTTCATCTGCTGGCAGAGACTGGTATGAAGGGCCTGGCTTAAGTTTATGCAAAAATCTTAACCATTCTTTGTTAAATCTCAATGCTTGCTTTACTATTTATTTATGCTATTTTATCTCATTTTCTCCACGTGAAAATACTGTAATATTAACCCTAAAATATTTTACCATGGTGACCCACTGAGGTGCTGCCTTTACTGAGTGAGGCCTTCCTGTTTTCCAGCTCAGGCATGTGAACGTGCTTCCTACAAAGAGCTGGGCTCCCACATGGACTGTCTGCTGTGGGATTATTTATCCTCTGCCTCCTGACAAGTGAGCTGGGGCACAAAGCCTGCCTTGCATATGGGCATGGGATGTATGGATGCAGGAGTTTCACTCCCTTAGCTCACCGTCACAAAGCCATGGCTGCAAGTCCACCGAAGACAAGAGGGACCCAATCCATGTGTTCAGCAGAATCATGGATCTGCATGATTCCTTTGGGACCCCCTTGTTCTGCCCCAGCAAAGTGCCCTGGGAGCTGGCTGGGAAGTTCTCTGCAGCAAAGGCAGTGGGATCTGTCTCCAATCTCCACGTGCAGTGTCCCCCTGCCACCCCAGGGACACACCATCACCACAAAGAGGAGGAGAAGGGAGCTAAGCCTGGGAGCTGCCCCCTCCAAACCCAGCCTGCTGGCACTCCTGTTGGAGTCCAATGGCAGGCACAGGTCCTGCCACCAAAGCCACCGCTCCCTGCCCTTTCCCTGAGCCACAACTCCCAAGTGCTCCGTGCCGGGCGCTTGGAGCAAAGGGCAAGTCAGGGACTCAGCGTTTGGGCGTGGGCAGGAGCGGAGGGAGGGCAGCACAAGGAGCAGCACTTTGGGCAGGAGATGGACAAAAGGCCATTATTGCCCGAGAGCAGGGAGCAACCCTCACCCAAGGGAGCTGCCAAAGTCAGACTCTCCACAAATGGTTTATCCTTCTGAAGCACGGGGAAACGCTTCCTGGTGAGAACAGCGTGCTCAGAGAGGCACTGGAAATCAGGTCTGCTCAGCAGAGTGGGAAAGGTAAACATATCCCTCCATTTCTGCTCCATCCCACAGTGCTACTGGGTTCAGTTCTTAGGACTATAATTAGTAAATCCCACTGATTCCCCCCGAGAAGGGAGGCTGAGGGACACTGCAGCACGAAGGGAAGCAGTGATTTTGTGCTTTCCCCTTATACCTCCCACCTGAGCACCTGGTTTGTACTGCCACAGAAAGCTCCCCAGGGTCCCAGCAGCCAGGGAGCACCGGCAGAGGAAGCAAACCAAAGAAAGGATCTGTTTGCACACAAGTATTACAAGTAATGGAGAGCAGTGAAAAGAAGAATTCTAAAATCTGTAGTTGGGTCTGCTGTCGAGCAGAATGCTTGCCATTGTTTTCAGAGAGACAGCAGCTTCTCTTCACTGTGAGGAAGTTAATAGATTACTGGGCAGTGAATAATGTGCAGTTCTATTTACATCCACTGCCGGGACTATTTTGGGCCCTCAGATAGTGTATCTGTTCTCAGGTCTTTCTAAAAGCAGCACGCTACTCTTTTTTTGCAAGCAATTCTGGGCAGCAGCTCCAACCATATGCTTCAGTCAGCTACGAACTAGACAGATCATTGTTTGTTTGGAATTTTTTTATTAAACCAATTGTACTGGATCAATGCTTCCTCTAAGCAATAAAATACAATTCTGTCTCCGAGTGGAAGAGCTTTCAAAGTCACAGATAAATCTTGATCTAGGAAATACGGCGTGGCTCTGCACTGATGTGCAATCAACCACAGATGCAAATGAACTCCAGCTGCCAGCACACACATCTGCACCTCAGAACAGGAGCCAGGGTTCTTAATTTTCATTAGAAATTGCTAAGACACCTTGTAAGTGCTTCTAGAACCAGCCCACTGCATTAGTCAGGAGTACTCAGGGGCGCTGAGCTTGATTTTTATAAAGGTCATTTGATGTCTTTTCCCCTCACAATGGACTAAAAGCAGAGATCAACAGAGCCTGAATCTATATTAATTTGTTTTACTCTTGGAGGGTCATAGATTTGCCACTGGAATTAGCCCTGTTAGATGCTAAAATGGTAATTTAATGAGACAATGATGAAAGCCTCAGTTCTATTCCAAATCAGCAACTCCTCTGGAAGCAGAGTGCAAAGGAGCAGCGACTCCGTGGAGTGGGGAAGCGCACCAATGTCATTGCACGGCAGCGCATCGGCCTGGAGCGTTCCACGCAAACTTCCCAGCTCCAGCTGCCCGGCAGTCACGAGGGCTGGAGCCCTGGAGCCGGGAGATGCACCTCGCTCACGGAGGGCAGGCAGCTTCCTCCACAGGCACACAAAGCCAGCTCGGGGTCTAAACCTTTCCTCGCTTGAAACTTGACCGGCAAACGCTGCCACACAGCCTTGGTGCCAGCCAAGGGCGGGATAATGGAGCCTCCGGGATCCCGAGGCTCCGGGATCCGCAGGCGGCCGGAACACGGAGCAGTCAGCAATTGCGCTGCGTAATTCCCCGAGCACACGACACCCTCCTTTGGGGCACAGATACGGCTCTTGCAAATATTTTGATAAGATCTGCTCTTTGGTGCAATCTGCTGCATTCCAGAGGTCAAAAAATGTTAGCCATATTCACGGGAGCTGTTTCCAAGAGAGATGCTTTAGCAGAGGGCAAGAGGGAACACAAAGCCCAAACAGAAGGTGGGAAAGCTCCCACTCTTCCCCTTCAAGGCAGCCATTGTCCACGGGTCACTTTCCATGGAAGCCCACGCTCTAAGCAGCACTCCTATCCAAACAGATCTGCTGCAGGTGACCTAGAAACAGGGGTGAACAAAACCTCCCCGGAAATATCCCCCCTGGAGCAGGCAGTGGTGCATCCAGCTCCTCCTGGCCTTGGCACATGGCTCCAGACACTCATCCTACTGCCCGGGCCCAGGGGGACAGCAGGGACACAGCCCCTGCTGCTGGGCTGGGCTCCTACACCCGCTCAGAAGGAAACCAGCCCACCTGGAGTGTGCCCCAGGGTACAGACAGCAGCTCCGTGTGCCTTCCCAGCTCTGTCAGGGCAGGGGCTGTTATTAACACCAGGAGCCACCCATGGACCCACAGAGCTCTGCAGGCACAAACAGCTCAGCGCCAGCAGCTCCGTGCCGTCATCTGGCTCGGGGAGCCAGGGCTTGCCAGCAGACTCCATTACCTTGGGCAAGGCTGGAGTGGCCCCATAGCCAAGTGCCTCAGGAAGGAAAAGTTACCTCACCACCTTACAGAATAAGCTCTGGTTCTGTAGGAAGCTTAAAATCCCAAACTCTTGGGTACATCTCACCTTGGGCAAGGTGGTTACCTCATCTCCTGCTGCTGAAGTTTGCCAGGCTGGTACTGTGCTGAAAACAGGCACAGATATGGAAGGAAATAAACCCACTACAGAGACAGAAGGATATGGAAGCTGAACACTGCTTTTGCCTAACTCCAGATCCACACAGACTAAACCCCAAATTTCCTGAGGGTGCGACACGCAGAGCACGCCTTGCTAGAATAACCCAAGAAAACACGGCAGTTAAACTCCAGACTCATGGCAAATACTGCAAATATGGCTGAGAGTATGAAACTGGTTTTGTTCTTTTGAAAGCTGCTCATTCTCACATTTCAGTGTTTGGGAGCTATTACTTGGTCAGTCTCACTGGGAAGCAATTTCCTCCTGGTTCCAGTGTGGGATTGGGTAAGGCTGTGCTTGCAAGGACTCTGCATCATGCTGTAGCTGCTGGAAACCCTCCTAAGCTCAGTCAGCTGTGTGCTTGGGACACTTGAATGCACTGAATTTAAATGACAGTGCAGTCTTCCAACTCACAGAGCCTTCTAATAACATTTGTTAATCCAAGCAAATATCAAGGAATCTGGTCAGTGCCAGTGCTGAATCTGCTAAGCATGTGGGCTGCTTGCTAAATCCCTAATAGGTGGTGTCAAGAGGTTTCTGTCATTCCTGCCTTTGGGAGGCCAAATCCACCCCGAAACTCCTTCCTGCAATTATCTCACTAACTGTATTTGTGGGAATCATGCATGGTTCCTTGCAGAGCGCACACATTCAATAAAATCACATCGTGTGACAAAGGTATGTTTGAATAATATTCTTCTCCCGTGTGCTTTTAAATGTGAGATGTAAGCCCGTTGTAATTAAAGCTGAAGCAATAAACCTTAGCCATTGATTGCACTCAGTAATTAATTATTGATTGCAGTGCTTTACACGCATATTGCAGAGGACAGTTCACCTGTGCAGCAGACAGCACTTTGCTCAGAAATGCCCAAACGCAGCCCCTCTATGCAGGACTGTACAGGACTTGACCAAAACTGGCTCTAGGGTTTCCAAGTTCATTTCCTTATTAACCTGCACGGAAATGTTGGTGTGGAGTGAGAGCAAGCCATTACTTTGGCAAAGTCAGTGTTAACTATTCCCAATCCAACCTCATTTTGCTAATGAGGATGCACAGATACAAAAGAGGCTCTTTCTCTGCTGAGAACCTTGTTAATGAACCTGCCATCCCCTGCACATCCCAAATCCTGAAAAGACATGCTGCAGTAAGACGCCTACACAGCAGAAACATCCCTGCCTAACTCTTGGGAAGGAGCAGGGAGAGGACTTGGAGGTGTGAAAACGGGAAACATCAATCAGGCAGAGCATCCGTGGAGATGCAGGACTAGTTAAGATCAGAGATCTAAAGTTGTGCATCAGGTGGGAACAGTTTTTCCCCATTTACAACGAACTTAAAGAAACCCTTTCCATTATAAAAACCTGAAGACGACTGATTTTAAAACAATTTAAAATTACTAATACTGTGGGGACACTAAAATTAAGGTGAAATGTAAAGGAAACCTGCAGCTTGTTTGAATGGAGCAGATCTTGGCTGCATCCTCCAGCTCCTCTGGCTAGGAAATGACCCAGGAAAGTTCTGTTGGGGTGGGAGGTGGCATGGGAAGGGGCTGGCCAGTGGTTTTGGAGTGGGCCGGGGAAAGGGGGGGGTTGGAAAGGGGGGTGTACCTGAAGTCGCTGTAGGGATGGATGATCCAGAACCCGGCAGACTTAACTCTTTCCTGCTCCCTCTCCACGGCCTTCTGGCTGCCAAACATCCTCAAGGAGAATTTGTTGACCCCCGGCTGGAGCATGGCCCCGAACTGCCTCTGCATGAAACCGGCCTGGCCGAGCCTCTGCTCCTCATCTGGGGTGATCTGGTCGCACCCTCCACCTCCCTCCACTTTGATGGAGGTCGAGGAGCAGGCCCGGGGGGGCGGCTGCTGGGGCTCCGGGGGGGAGGCGGGCGGTGGGGGCAGCCCCTGCTCCAGCTCCCCGCTGCCGGGGGGACTCTTGTCCTCCCCGGGAGAGGCCGGCTCCCCCTCGCCGCCGATGAGCCGCTTCTCCTCGGCCGCGTCGTGGAGGTGCCTGCTGGTGAGCGAGGACAGGCTCCCTTTGAAGCGGCGGCAGTCCCCGTTGGTGCTGGTCTTGGCGCCCTTGCCGCCGGCCTCTGTCTCCAGCAGGCCGGGGTCTCCCCCTCGGCTGGGGTCTCCCCCGAGGGCCCGGGTGCTCCCAGCAGAGGGCGAAGGCAGTGGCTTGAGCCTGATGCTTTTCCTGCGGGTGTCCTTGTCGCTATCATCCTCCTCGTCCATGATCGACGCCTTGGGTCCGATCTGCTGGGGCAGGCTGTAGAGCCTCTTGCGCATGGAGGGGGGCAGCTTGTCCATGGCCGCCGCTGCTGCTGCTGCTGCGAGGGGACAGCGAGGGGAACCGGCACTACCCCCAGGCCCCTGCCCCCGGCTCACGGGGCACGGGGGACCAGGGACTGGCGTGTCATCTTCTTACCAGGCTGTGGCATCCACAGGCTCTGCATCAAAACACGGGCTCTGCATCCAGAAAGGAAGGGAATGAGGGAAAATAAAAGGGAAAAAAAAAAAAGGAAAGAAGAAAAAAAAAAAAAGGGAAGGCAAAAAGCTCCCCCTTCTCCTCCGTTGTCCCGATTTGGCTACTTGCTGCTTGTCTCCCCTTGGTGAGTGTCACTGCAATCCCTGTCTGCTCAGATGCTGAGCACTGGGCAAGTAGTCTAGAGGAGAGCCACACACTTCTGGCTGGAAGGCGAGGGAGGGCGGCAGCGGCGGCAGCAGCCGCCTTGCCATGTTGGCTTCGAGATGCAAATGTGCCGTGGCTCCCGGCGGGCAGACATCATCCGGAAAGCGAAGCTCAAGCCTCAAACTCCTCAACCTGCCGGCCAATAACACAATGAACTGCAACCTGCAGCGGCCACTGCTTGCTTACATCACTGTCATCACTTATTCCTCATGCAGCCCCTGCTCCTGGGAATATTCATGAAGCGATCCCATTCTATTGGGTTGCCATAGGAGCGACTACAGCGCACAGGCTCAGCCTACCTGAGACAGCACCCGGGCTTCTTAAAGGGGCAACGCCCGGCAACCGCGGGGCTCTGCTGCCGCCGCCGCGGGCACCGCGCCCCGGGCGCTGCGGGCACCGCGCTGCGGGCACCGGGCAGCGCCGGACCCCGGGCCCGCCCCGCCTTAGCGGCCGCGGCCGCCGGGCTGCCGCCAGCTTATCAACAGCAGCATCGTAAACATGACAAAGTAAATAAATAGGAGCGAGAATGTTCCTTTTTCTCTCGGATGCGGGCGCTCCCTGCTCCGCCCGGAGGTGTGGCTGCTGGGGGCAGGTTTGCTTGTGAAGGCACGGGGGGTTTTGTGGAAAGGGGCGAACCCAAATCTAAATGAAAACCAGCGGTTCACCTTGAAAATCTCACTCGCATGCAAAACAGGGGCTGGGGAGTGCCTGTGCTCCCTAGCAGAAGTTTGCCTGCCGGGAATACGCTGCCTTTGCCCCCGTCCGCAGCGTCCGGAGGTTTGGAAGGACCCTTCTTCCCTGGCTGTCGGTACTATTGCTCTCCTGCGGGGTTGGATGAGGAGAAGTCATCCAAAACCGAAGCAGTAAAGGCAGCTGCATCTGGGCGAGCTCCGCCGCTGGCCCGCGGGAGGCTGGGCTGGCAGGGCGGGCTGCGTGGGCTCTCCCCGCGGCGGGGGAACCCCACTTCCCGGGGGGCTCCTGAGTCAGCACTGCCCGCCCAGGCTGCTGGGGAAACAGCTCCGGCTGGGAACGCTGCTACCCCTCACTGCTGCGCACAGGGCACCGCCTGTAAGCGAGGCAAAAGCAGCGGGGGGGAACACGGCTACAATTAGGCATTTCCCTACCTTTTGACATTTGTGAGGGTTTTTCTGGGGGAAAAAGAGGGAAAGAGGTGGCAATCAGCCCTTCCTGTGCTTCTTTGGGAATGGCTGTTTATTCTGTTTAAAAAGCTTCTAGATTGATAAAGTGGTTCAAATAGTTCCTAGAGCCGAGCCTGTGAAACCACTGGAGTAAAACGAAGAATCTGTTTGGCCGTCTGAGAGATTTTGGTGTATATTTTTGCAGAGGTTCAGCATCTGAGGCTTTCTAGAATGTTTGTTGTTTCAGACATTGCAAATCCTACCTGCTAGAAGAAGGAAACCACGTGAACTGCGCAGGCAGGGAGGCTGAGCACAGCGAGGAATGCCCACGGCAGGCAGGGAGGAAATCCCCACCTCACCTCCGTGCTTCTGCTTTGGGAGCAATTATTCCCCTTTTCCCCTGCAGGAGCCACTGGCCAGAGGTGACTGTGCCATGCAGAGCAGCAGGACGTTCCTGCAGCTCCACGGCAAGGAAATGCTGCTCAGCAGTGACTCCACCAAGCACACACACAGCACATGCTTCCTCATCTTTGTTTGCCTCTCCTGAATCCTTTCTCCCATATGTTCTACCTGCTCCTCTTCTACTCCCACCTCCTGGCCCAGCCAGACTGCCTGTGACTCATTCCAAATACTCCACAGTGCAAATATAATTTAATATTATTATTTTCATCACAATTTCTAACGGAATGAGCTTTTGTGGGGAAATAAATTTTATTTTTCCAATGCTCCCGTAGATTAGATAATGTGAACTGAGCCAGGGAGAGCACTAAAGGTCTTTTCCCTGTTTTTCTTCCCTCCTGCAGGCACTAGGGATGCTGAGGTGTAAGCACTTCTGTGCCTCAGCTGCAATCAACTGCCTTCCAAAAGGATGTCTTTTGATTAATGAGGTGCACCAACATCTGAAACTGATGCAGCTTCTTAAGCGTAGTCTCTCGTGTTCCCAGGGAATGACAGAGCAGGAAAGGACGTGCCCAAGGAACCAAGCTGTTTGTCTTCTCAGCTAGAGGTGCTCTGGCTGGCACTGGGAAAATGCCACTGTCCCCTGGCCTGGCTGGGATTGTTCTGCCTGATTTGCTGATTGGGATCAGCTTCTGCCTGGTTTGGTGACGGGGGTCAGGCCGTGCCTGGTTTGGTGACAGGGGTCGGGCTCTGCCTGGTTTGGTGACAGGGATGAGGCTCTGCCTGGTTTGGTGACAGGGATCAGGCTGTGCCTGATTTGGTGACAGGGTCAGCTTGTGCCTGGTTTGGTGACAGGATCAAGCTGTGCCTGGTTTGGTGACAGGGTCAGCTTGTGCCTGGTTTGGTGACAGGATCAAGCTGTGCCTGGTTTGGTGACAGGGTCAGCTTGTGCCTGGTTTGGTGATGGGATCAGGCTGTGCCTGGTTTGGTGACGGGATCAGGCTGTGCCTGGTTTGGTGACGGGATCAGGCTGTGCCTGGTTTGGTGACAGGGATCAGGCTGTGCCTGATTTGGTGACAGGGTCAGCTTGTGCCTGGTTTGGTGACAGGATCAAGCTGTGCCTGATTTGGTGACAGGGTCAGCTTGTGCCTGGTTTGGTGACGGGATCAGGCTGTGCCTGGTTTGGTGATGGGGTCAGGTTCTCTCCCAGCCCGAGGCAGGAGGAGAACACCACAGGGCAGCCAGCAGCAGAACCCTGCTCCATCCCTTGTGCAGGAGGGCAGAAGTGATGGGGAGCAGAGGCTGAGCCGGGCTCTGGGCACACACTGCACCATTCCAGAGGGATGGATATTTCCCTGTGCCCGGGAGCCTGGCACTGCCCAGTCCCCACTGGCCGGTCTGGACATCGCAGGTGGAATTCCTCATCTACAGACCACAGCTACCTTTACATCTCTCTGTGATAAAGATGAGTCTAAGGAAGCTCTGTGGGCTCATGGAATCATCCAAAGCGCTAAATCCAGAAGGTGCCTCCTTGTGCATCTCTGTCTCCAAGTGTGGGTTCCTGAACGCTTCTAAAAACTTGGCTCCAGCAGTGCCAAACTCAGGGGAATTTCTGGACTCTTTAAAATGTAGTGTCAATTTTGTGTTGAGAGAACTTCAAAGCAATGGTATTTTACTTGAGAGCCTTCCAAGAACTAAGTGTAGAGGATGGGAATTATCCTTGTCTAATGGTATGAAACCACTATCAGAGATGGAATTTATTGCCAGCATTGTGGCACTGCTTTCCAGGGCAGCAAATGCACCTTTAAAAGCAGATTTTGAGAATATTTCACTGTCTTGAATATCACTGGCTGCACAGTACATTCAAAGGGGGGATGGAGAAGTCGCCTGTCAGGAAAAGGCAGAACTGGTTTTGAGGGAAATTATCTCCTTTTCAACAATATTTGTCAATACTGTTCCAAGGGACTTGGCATAGATACAAAGGGAATAGATTCAATGGGGAGAGTGCAGGTGAAGCAGCCAATTATTTGTTTCTTAAGGAATTTTACCAGCTCACACTTATATATATTTTATATATTTATATATATATATATACACAGATATATGGTGTTTGGATAAAAATCCAGTGCTACACTGCAATTGTGAAAAATCCCATTCCAAATGAGCTCAGGACTACAGAGGAATAGACTGAGAGCCTGATAAGAACTGATATCCTGTGGCTCAAGGTACAGAAACAGCAGTGCCAGCTGGTCTTTTAGGCCCACCTTGGCTTGGCTGAGAGTTCCCATCCTCACCCTTGAGCCTCTGGATTCTCAGGTAAAAAAGGAGTCATTAAACATGTGGCAGGGCTTGGAAGAATGGGAGCAAGTCCTTTCAAAGCTGCCTATTGTTCCTAGCAGGCAGCAGGTAACTCATAATTGGCATTTGAAACTCATGAAATATTCAACACTACAAAGCAGGGAAATTCTGCCTTGGAGTTTTGGTGGGAGAGGCTGCACTCTGCCTCTGCAGCTCCCTCACAGCTCAGAGATAATGAAGAAATAATCGTGATAAATACACAAATCCTGCCTCACCCTTGGCACTGTTCATTACCCAGGTGTGCTGTCACACTGCACTCACTGAAATTCAGCCTTGCTCCTGCTCTGTGTTCCTTAGAGGAGCTGCAGAGTGGGGGCTGTAACATAGAGCCCAGAGGCCACCAGGCTGGCTAAAGGAACCATGTCCTTTGGTTAAGGATAGAGGACATCTGGATATCCTTTAGAGCTGGTTAGATACCCTTTGGATATCCTTTAGCTGTCCTTAAGGATATCCTGGATAAAGCCCCACTGTCAGGGAGCAATGGGAAGGGAGATCCCTGCCTGGATGCTGGGATCTGGGCAGGGGGACAGACAGGGAGACCCCCAGAGCTGCTGTCAGGATGGAAGGAAGAGCTGCAGAGAGGCAGAACTGTTCAAAGTCCATCAGCGGGAGCAGAGAGACACTGACCAGATCCCCAGCGAGGGCGGAGAGCAGAGCCTGGCACGGGAGCTGAGATGCACAGCAGGATGGAAAAGCTGCTCCCAGGAGGTGCTTGGAAAGCAATATTAACTCCAGCTGCCAGGGGTAAATAAGTCCACAGCAAGCCTGCTCTCTTCACCCTTGTAACCAAGATCAAAATGTGAGTACTTGTCATGGGTGTGAGGGGGTTGCTGGGAATGTGCTGACAACCAACAAACAGCTTTGCAACCCGACTGCTAAAAGGGCATTATCCAAAAATTCTGCCACGTTGGTGGCTACGGAAAGAATTCCCAGACTCTGCAGCTAATAACCCCCTGAAATTTCCAGGATTTTCTGCAGAAGATGGCAATCCTCACAGGAACAAGCAGCTGAAAATCCCAGCTAGGAACAGAGTGATTAGCATGAGCATCTTGCCACCTGACCTTTAATACTCCCCTTGGAGAATAGGAAGCTTCGTAGAAATAGGAAAACAGAGACAGGTAACCATGGATGGAGCTGTGAGGAGGAGAACTGACAGAGCTCAGAGGAGCTGCTGAGATTAGAGCAGCTGCATGATTTAGTCACAATTAGCTTACAAAGTTCCTGTCTAAACTCTACCAATGAATTCTCCAATATTCAGAGTGCTTATATTGAGCACATATCTTGGACTTCAGCAAAATGTGCCTTCCAAATATATATTCCATCAAATTTCCAGTTTAAAACCAAGCACTAGCTTATTTTTCTCCCCTGATCTGGAGTTATTCAGGAGAGGTTTGCTCCAACTGGATCAGCTCAGTGCTTATCAAACGAGTCCTTCTCAAAATAGAGCCTTTCAGCAGTGTTCAATGAGCTGCAGCCTCCCAGACAAGAATGGGTCCCTCTCTGGAGCCCGTCCTGCTGATGGATCTCCTGTTCCAGGCACTGTGCTATTCTGGATGGTCAGGCAGTGCTGGATGGGATGGCAAATGTGCCACTGCTCCCACACAGTCACAGCAGCTCCAGCTTTGGCAAGTCCAGGCTCTGCTCTTGGTGAGCTGCATTCTGCCTGGGCTCACTTTAAACCTCTCTTTTTCTCAGAAGAGGTTGATCAAACTCAACAGCTCATTTCCAACCCAAAGTTTTACAGCCTGTCAGGCATTTGTACAGCTGTGTTTTAGGAACTCATAATTCTCAGGGATGTATCTTAGCATCGCCTCCCTCCCTCCATTTGCTGAAAACAGGCAGAAGACTGAGAAATTTGAAATAAGAGACTAATTAGAAACAAGATGCTCTGCAAGCAAAATGGCCATAAAAGAAATTCCTTGTGAGTGGAGTCTCCCATGCCCAATGTGCAGGATTCAACAGAAACCTTCTCTCCATAACTCACAGCACATGGATCCTCCAGTGTCTGCTCATTTATTGATGCTGGTGCCATGAGCAGCAGCTTGGAGCAGAAGATTCTCAGAGATCCCTTTAAACTTAAATTACTCTCTAATTCTATAATGCTATGACTCAGGAGGAATTCTCTCTTTACTCCAGCCACCTACTTCCAGAACTATGTGGGAAGATATTCGCTCTGAGACAAAATCCCTCTGTCAAATTAGTTTTAAATTATCAAACAGGTTGAAATATTAGTAGGAGGGAACTGACACAATGATGGATACAGGGCATGACTCTGCAAGGTTCAATTCTTCAGGCAGGCAGGAGGAAGTCAGGATTTGGGAGACCAACCTCAAGGTATTTCCATTCTGACTTAATATCCCTGGACTTGTGAAAACAGCCGAACTGCAAAGCCAAGCTTGGTCAGCACATCTGAAGTAGAAGAGCTTCAAGCTCTTCATTGTCCCTCCCAGCTACCCCTGCCATGGTGGCACAAAGGGATTTTCAGGAGTTATCCCATGCACACACCCCTGCCATGGTGGCACAGAGGGATTTTCAGGAGTTATCCCATGCACACATCCCTGCCATGGTGGCACAGAGGGATTTTCAGGAGTTATCCCATGCACACACCCCTGCCATGGTGGCACAGAGAGATTTTCAGGAGTTATCCCTCCCAGGTACCCCTGCCATGGTGGCACAGAGGGATTTTCAGGAGTTATCCCTCCCAGGTACCCCTGCCATGGTGGCACAGAGGGATTTGCAGGAGTTATCCCTTCCAGGTACCCCTGCCATGGTGGCACAGAGGGATTTGCAGGAGTTAGCCCTCCCAGGTACCCCTGCCATGGTGGCACAGAGGGATTTTCAGGAATTATCCTTCCAACTCCATAAGTTCAGCGGAGCAGAGCTTCACTGCCATGAAAACACAGCCAAGGGACACAGAGTATTTTTTTCTGCCTGCATTTTGTTCTCACTGGCACAAGCACACCCTCTACAAACAAGCAAACAGGTTTGGGCAGCCTGAGTCCTCCAGATATCCCCAGTCTCCTGCAGGGAAAGGAGGATTTGTGCCACCACCACGTGTGTGGCTCAGTAGCAGTGTCAGCAGTGCCCAGCGCCTCAGGAGCCAGGAGATAAGGAGAGAAAAGGCAAAAGGCTTCACTTGATAAGGCTGCAAATAATACTGAGATTAAAATTGAGCTCTGTCTGGGTTTTGCTGTAGAACCCACCCTTGGGTGGCACTGCCTGTAGCCCACTCAGCACCAGGAAGGTCTCGTGGTTATCCTAAATCCGAGGTTATTCCCTGCAGTTTGCTCCTGCCTGTGTCTACACGCGCACATTTGTGCTTGTGCTGATCAAGCTTTGCCTTCAATTCTGGATCAACAATCTCCCATCTGTGTGTCATTTGTTGCTGTTGCTTAATTTTAGGTGTTACAGAAAATCCTGCTGATGTCAAAAGGCAGCGGAGAACAGAATATGGCAGCAGAGGAAACAAGCTCGTGGGCTCCAAATGCCAGCTGAGAGCTGCTGCCTTTTTGCTTGTTTAGCTTCAGAGAAAGCTCTGGTGAGCAGGGAAAAGACAGAAGAGCAGCGCAGAGCTCCACGAGAACAGGGGAAGAGGACAGGGGGAGAATTGTCTGCACTGCATGATGAAGTTGGGCTGCAATGCCACCATTAAGGACAAGCTGAACTTCCATTGGAAGCTGCTTTGTGGTCATTCTTCATCTCAGCTATCTAAGATGACATTCTGAACACCTTATCTTTACCAAAAAAAGGGAACTTCCTTCTTTTGAAAGATAAAGCAAAACCTGCTGGCTTTGTAAACAAGGAGGTTGTATGTGAAGGGGAAAAAAAAAAAAAAAAAGAAAATGTGGTTTTCCCTCTTTTTTAAATGGTCGTTTAGGAGGCAATGGATTACTCGAGTGGTTAATAACAAAATTAGATTAGGAGTTCTTAATAAAGGAAAGTGCTGGTGCTGTTCACTTGACAAAGGTGAAATACCCAGCAAAGGCAGGAGGGGGGAGGCAGAAGGTTCATCCCCTGTTTCCTTACCTGTGCCTGCCCTTCCCGGATGCCCCTCACCCCTCACCTCGTGCTAATTCATTCTGTCCTGCAGGCACCTCCCTGGTTCTCCGGCCAAGGACGAACTGAGATTTGTCCTCCCCAGCGCCATCCTGGGTAAACAGTGCTGAATTCTGGGAAGCTCCTGGAGCTGGCAGAGGGAAGCAGAGTGCCCAGCCCTGGCCCCCTGCTGTTCGCAGAGCCCACCCAGGGACTCCCCAGCGATTGACTGTCACAGCCTGTGCTTTCATTTGTTTTCAACACTCTGCTGACCTTTGTGTGAGGGTTTAAACAAAGCTCTGCAGACCCTTGAGGCTGCTGCCTAGATAGCATCAGTTCATCACTGTAATCAATTTGCCTGGGTGGCTGGCAGCCTTGTGTGTGTTTTTGTGCAGGGGAGGGATCCCTCACCTGGCTCCTCTGTGGATACTGAAGCTTTTTTTGGTGGAATCAAAGAGAAACTGCAGCTGTTACTGCTCAGTGCTGCTGAGGCAGGGGCAGGACAACACCCAGCAGCTCTAGATGCTGCTTCCTGGGCTGTCCTCAGACCAGGCCGTGTCCCATGTGAATTGCAGAGACATTCCTGGAGCAGGACAGAAGCCAGGCCTTCCTGATTTCCCCCCGAACCGTTAGCTGACAGAATCAAATTCCCTGCTGTGCTCTCCCTACTGCCTGATGGTGTCTTCAATCTTCTGTTCAATGGAGCAGCTTCACCAAGATGCCTCCTGTGGGACACCAGGCAAACAGGGAAGGGGCATTTGCTTCACCAGCTGCAATTCAGGAGAATGAAAATGCTTTCTAGGTTTTGGGGTGTTTTAGAAAAAAAGCTTTAGAAAAAAATCTTTCTGGCAGAGTTCTGGATGATGTGACGGCACAGGCAGCCCCACACGTGGCTGATCTGTGGTGGGACGATGGGGAGCAGCGATTTGTGGTTACCAGATTTTGGCAGCATTCCCCTCATGGCTCAGCTGCTCCCTGCTTGGCACACAGGCTGGCACGGTCCCCAGAGGGCCACCAGCGCACAGAGAGGTCCAGTGTCCCACTCTGGCTGCCCCCAGGACCCACACACTGCAATCCCACCCTTCTCTGGGGCTGGGTAAAACCTTGCCCGAGGTGGCTCAGGCCGTGTGCCCACGCAGTTGCCAGGTTATCTGTGTTCCCACAGTGTCTGGCACAGGACATTGATTTCTGCTGGCTCTGTTCACATCCACAGATCCAGAAAGCAGCTGAGTAAAGCCCCCCAGACACTGCCACCATCTCCTCCTGCTCCCATGGAGAGAGGTCAGGCTGAAGAGCACTGTGGAGTGGGGACATCCCAAGGCAGGCTCCAGCCCAGAGGAAGCACTTCAGGTGAAACAGTAACAAAGCCACTGCTGTCCCCCTTCAGAGAAACTTCATGTCACAGCAGACACTTGACAAGCTGTGATCAAAGGCCATTCCAGGAATAATTGTGTACGTTATTAGCTACTTCTGGGCTTGTTAATTCTTTGTTTTTCACCTTTCTGCAAAACCTTTCACAAATCCTCATTTCAGCGAAGCAACAAACTTCCACGTCCTTGGATTTGCAGGCTTTGCTTAACAGGATTAGGTGACAGGATTTCTTTGGAAACGTGTGGTGATGGAAACACCTCCTTCATGAGTAAAGGGGGGAAAGCTCACTATTGTGTTGTTCCTTCTATAAATTCAGTCTTCTCAGGAGGAGAAAGGTCTCAGAGCAGGTGTTTGCCCTTTCAGTACGAGGGAATGCTTAACTTTTCCTGGCAGGGACCAGACTGGAATGGGATAGACAGAGAAAGATCCTGCCCTTCCCCTTGTCTGGAAAGGTCTCCAGGGGCAGCAGACCCTCACAAAGGTGATTAAACTCCACCCAGGACTTGTGGGAGCAGGTGTTTGCACCAAATTCAAGCTGAAGATCCTGTTCAGCGGAAAAGAACTGGAAGACAGACTTTAACAGAAAAGATCCTGGCAGTGTAATCTTTTCTGGTTAAGCAAAAGGAAGTGTAAGTAATTATTTGATAATCATCTGTAAGTACCCACATGGAGAGGTGGAGACCTGAACACGGAGGACTCCTCACACCAGCAGATGGAGTTGCAAAAGAGACGCTGCCTGCGAGCTCCACGCCTCCAGGCCAGAATTCAGTTAATAATTTTTCATGTTGAGGGCAACTAACCTCTAGATTGACACGATGAAGTTCTCGTAGATTCTCTGTCACAGGAAATTTTAAGCAGAAGATTAGATTTTTTTCATAAAAGGTCTGCCTTAGCTCAATCCCAGATACTAGATTTGAATCTGCAATCAATTTGGGTTCGTCCCAGCTCGTGTCACAAAGGAAGCCAGAGTAAATGTTAATAATGTTCTTTTCTATATTAAATCCTGGAAAACAGAAAGGCAAGTGAACAGGAATAGTGACTGGAATACTCACACCCTCTTCTGAGTCACTTGTGAATATGCTCCACTGCTTACACGTGGCACAAATCCCTAAGGAGCTCCTCTGGCACTATTGTGGGGCTCCATCCTTTACTTTTACCAACCCTTTCTTTGTCTCCCCATGTTAGGACCTTCCCTTGACCTCTCTGGCTGCTCAGCTTCCTCAAAAAATGGCTTTGCCAAAGCCTTTTGAAACTTCCAATGGCCAGTACAAATATCAGATCTCGTTACTGCATTTATTGATGACCCTTCAAAGATGTCCAAGGGGTTTGTAAACTCTCAGGACTCCTTTTGACCCTTCCCAAGTGGAACCAAGCTTTATCCAAGCTCCTGTCCTGTAGAGGTTTGTGCGCTCAGAACTCAGGATTCTGGGTTTGGTTGCAGTGATCTATTTGAGCACTCTTTGGGTCTGCTTCAAAGGAAGACTCCCAGTGAATTCTTGGAGATTGTGTCTTTGCTTTTTGCAAGAATCTTGCTGGGAGCACGGCAGTGTGATGGGATGGTGAATCCAAACTGAAACCCACAAATAGTAAATTCTGTTGGTGCAAAATGTTTGTTTTCCTGGAGAAACTGAAAGCAAAATAATGAGATTTCCCAGCCTGGGTAATTATATTGCATGAATTTCCGAGTGCAGTGAAGTCAGCTTCAGCCTTCATGTTTTATTAATGCCTCGTAGCTCAGTAAAATGAGTAATAAACTGGCACTTTGGAGAACTGATGGAGCCATTCCCAAGGCTGGATGACAAGTAACCATTCATTTACTGAGCTCCCTCCAGCAGTTTTGCAGGATACACACAAAGAACATCAAGGAGACACTGAAATAACTACTTTGCACCAAAGGTGCTGCTTAGAGTGGGTGTACAAATTCACTTCAGCACCTTGTGTCTGGTTTCTGTGTAGGGAAAATGAGGCAGAATGGTTACTTTGGCCAGATTACCACAGCGAAATCGATGCTGGACTCAGGATTAAAAACCTGCAACTGTCTTGCTGTCACTTTCAAATCATTCCTCACCATTCTGTAGCAAAAATCCCAATTAATTGGAGGGGTTCTTCCCTCATAAATCCACTCTTTTATTCTAATTCCTCTTTATAAAGGGACCAAGGAGAGAGGATCTGAAAAAGGAGAAAACAGACAGAAGTGCTCTTAGATCTGTGTTTTCCTCCAGTGAGAACAGGAAATTCTCAGATATTATCACTCCCATGTGTACTCCTGGGACAATTTTCCTCTCTACTAAAAATTAAACCAGGGAAACCATATGCCCTGCTTAAATTTTCAGAGCAAGGCTCATTTGTAGTGTGTCAAGCTGCCAGCCTTTGTGACTGTTCACTGAAGCAAGTTTTACTGCCACAGGAGGTGAAATAAGGAAGATGCTCACTAGAGAGAATCTAAAAGATTTCACCAAGGCCTCTTAGCAAAGCAGTGGTAGGAACTAAACGCAGGATTTCCTAATTCCTTGTGCCATAATCAGCCCACTGGAACAAGCCATTCCTCTCCACTTGTGCTTGTTCTATGCTGCCTCTTAAACCCAGAATCCAGCTGTTGCCACTCAGCTGAAAGCAGCTTTTGTTAAGCGTTTCCCTAAATGCATTCCAAGGCAGGTTTGTTCGCACTAAACCTGATGAGCCAGCTGCCACTGCAAGAGTCACTTCAGTCCCCAGCTGACAGCCATGTCCTGAGTTGGTGTCCCGTCCCTGGGCACAGGGAAAGCCCAGGCTGCAGTTTCATCACCTGACAGCCTCACGTTTTTCTGGGCTGGGTAAGGGAAGGGATAACAGCGCGGCACACCAGAGCTGGCACTGCATCATTCAGAGGAGCTCCTGCGCTGCCCATTCCATGCACGGGCCAGCACACCATGAGGAACTGGGAGTCGTCGTAAGGCAAACAGAGCAAGTGGCATTAACAAAAAAAAAAGAGACAAGGTTTGTAGTCAGAAAAGGAGAAGGCCTTGCTGTTCCAAGGTTGTTGTGCATTTCAGATCAGGCAGAGTCGGCCAAGGGCTCTGAGTCTCCAGCAGGTCTCTGCGCCTCATCCACCTGTGTGCCCCAAGAGCCTGAGGTAAGGAAATGGGGAAGCTCTGGAGAACTGAACCTCACTGCAGTCCATGGGAATCACGATGTTGGGAGACAGCCCTCATCCTCCTGCCCTTGGCAGAGGTCAGTCTGGAAATGCTGGAGGTGAGAGTGTGTTTCCCAGAAGGAGTGGCAGCACATGCATGCCATGGATTTATGCTTGCAATTCAATAAGTCTGCCTACTTGAATCCAACCCTAATTGTAGTGTGTCTCACTGATGATTTAGAGCATTTGATTTACTGATCTGATTTTACTCTTCCTGCAATTTCACCTCTTTGAGCAGATCTTGCCAGCAGGTTTTCATTACCAAATAGGTGTTTTTTTTAAATAGCACAATTGCAAGTCATAATCATGAATATCAATCTTCATAACTCATCGAAGCACTCCATGTTCTTGTAATGTCGTGTGTCAGGATTCTGCTGCAGAGATTAAGCCCCATCCATGCAGCTGCCAGCCTCTCATTCCTTTATTGATTCTGCCCTAGTAGCTGTAATTGAGTTTTTAGACTTACCTTGCTCTTCAGTGTATAAATGCCCATCAGAGACAGGAAAAGAGCCAGCCCGGGGAGTTCCACGGCTCAGCTCCTCTCAGCAGAAGAGGGTGCTGTGCAATTCTGGTTAAAATGGATACTTCAGCAACTGAGGCAGTTAAGCTGAGGATTGCCTGTCCAGGTATCAAACCATGTTACTCACACGTCAGCAGATGACTAGCAAAAAGTTTATATCCCTTATTTTCCACTGGATGGGATGAATGAGAGAATAATCTGCAATTTTCCAGCACTGACTCATCTGTTCTGAGTTGCCTGTGTTAAAGCAAGCCTTAAAGGGAACTTTTTGTTTAGTTTATAATCCAGAACACTGTTCTGAAATGTTTGCATCTTTAAAATCCAGATCCACTCCTCGTTTAGTTTGGACTCAACTCTATTTATTGGTGTGTTTGCAGCTGTGAGTTTAGGGACTGTGTCCTCATCTGCCAGGCAGCCAAGGAGCCTCTCTGCTATTGTCACTTTTACTGCATGGAACTGTAAGTTAAAGCAGGGCTGGGCAAGGACTTTACTCTTCTTTAAAAGTTTCAAGAGTGCAGCACAACGATCGCTCTGACACTCTTAAGAAACACTATGCATACAGATAGGTACTGCACTGAACTATTCCAGCTTGGAATTGGGAACCATTTCTGGGGCTCTGCAGCAACAACGAGGTGTGAATGTGAGAGACAACTGACCGGGAAGCAGCAGACCATTTCTGGCCTTTTTGTGCTTCCACCACTAGAGAGCAGGAGAAGGTTCTCCAGGGTGAATATGGAGCGTGAGAGAACAGCTGCATCAGAGTTACAGGTGGGAGTTCTGACAGCAACACACCACCCTGTGTTTCACTGGGACAAGCTAAATCTTCTTTTTTTCTTGCCTAGACGCCACCCAAGGAGCAGAATATTCTCCATTAGGGGCTGCACTCTGCCAAAATGTACCTAGAATGAAGGACACTACATTCATGTGCCTTGTGGTCTGTGATAATTATCCTGCAGGCATTTTTGCAACCTTAGGAGAGACATCTCTCTGAACCATGAAAATTGGTTCTGTGTTTTCAGCTTTTCAGTTTTTCCTGATCTTTTAGAAAATACAGGGTGAAACTACAGCTGAAACTACAACTTTACCAGCTGGTAGAAAAGTGATCTTCACTCCCCAGGTCTGCTCTCCCTTCCCTTTTGTTTGCACTCACCAAACTTTCACAAACATTTCTATTCCCTAATCCAGAAACGTACGAGTTTTTTATTTTGCTTCCTTAGCTGCCTGACAGCTTAGAAGACTCCCTTGGTTTTTAAAGCCCTGCTGAGAGCCAGAGGCAGTAAAAGCAGCAGAGTGTAGGAGGTGGCTGGGGAAATGCAGCTCCCCCCTCTGAGCAGCAGTAACCTCTGGCTCGGGTTCACTGTGACACACAGAACAGCAAGGTGAGGTAGAGACGCCAGGAAGGGACTCCTTGCCAGGAAAGCTGTTGGGATGGTCAGAGAAAGAAGGGCTGGAAGCCCTGCAGAACTCCGTGTCCTGGGCTCTGCCTGGGCACTATCAGATGGTACCTTCAGGGGAGGCTCAGCGCTCTGGTTTCAGCTGTAACTGCTGGAAAAAAGCACGGAGCATCTGCCTTCATCTCATCACGGGAGAAAGGACAAAGCAGTGAAGACACGATGAAGGAAGATCCCAAATGGATGCAGAGTGCATTTCCCAATCCACATCCTGTGCAGGGTCTGTGGAGCTTGTTCTGCCTGCCAGTCACGTGGTCCTGCAAAAACCTCCTGGAAAAGGATGCTGCCAAGCTGGCTCTTACAAGGAAGTGTTGCCTGGGCCTGGAGGTCGTGATTGGATGTTTGCATCCAGCAGCCCTGTCAAAGCCATGCCACTGGCACAGGAGTGACATTGATCCATTCAGGCAGAATTCCTGGCATTTTACACTCCAAGGAGCTTGTTCTGCTCTGTGTTTTAGAGCACACGCACAGTAAGGACAGGGGGACAAAGGCAGGCAGGTACCAAGTGGAGTTTCTCAGCTACTCTACAGTCCATTCAAATTCCCCTCTGCTTTGTTCCTTCACAAAAGTAGCTTTTTCCACTGAAGTCATTTTCCCCACAGGTTGGATCAGCAGCTGGTGCTGAAACCCAAGCCAGCCCTTTTCTCGAGGGTGATAACCAGCTAAGGTTCCACTTTCCATATTGCCTGACCTAGTTAAGACACAGGCACAGCCTGCAGAGCTGCAGAAACCCAAGGTGGCAGGCAGGGGAGCACAGCCTCCCTTCCTGCTGCTGGGGAAGAAGGTGCATTTGCTTGCACACTTCAGCTGCAAACTTCCTTAAGTAGACTGCTGCAATCAAGGAACAAATTATCTCCATCATGGTAATGTAGTTCAGACAAAAATCCTCTTAGAAGTCCTCACTAAGCAGCCACAGTTTCTCAGGTTTAGAATGGACAGGTAGAACCCTCTGACCTGAACTCAGCTTGGTTTACAAGTTTGTTTTAGATTCTTTTTCAGGTGAACTGAAGGAAATGCTTGGTAGGAATTAAAGAAAGAAAATAACAAAGGAAATGGAAGATCTGATATGGCTTTGAGAAAGGGAGATGTGGAGTAGGAATCTGTCCCTAAACTTCATTAGTTGCCCATGTTTTAAAGTTAAAAGGGTGTTCACAGTTAGTACAAAAGGTTATGTCATCTGCCTCCAACTTCCTTAGGGGGAAACTCTTCCAGAACATACCTGGATTGATGCTTAGAAAGTTCTTCTCCAACTTTTAAGCCTAAATTTATTTGTGGTGCACTCATGGCCATGTACTCCTGTCCCAGTGTGTGTTAGCTCACACAAAGAACCATGGAATGGATAGGGTTGGGAGGGACCTTAAAGCCACCTCCTGTCATTATCCCAGGTTGCTCCAAGCCCTGTCCAGCCTGGCCTTGGGCACTTCCAGGGATGCAGGGGCAGCCACAGCTGCTCTGGGCACCCTGTGCCAGGTCCCCAGGCTGACCACACCCCACACACACCACACCACACAGCCCGGTGTCTTGGCAAACCTGCTGGGCGTTTTCACAGAATGCCACTGTCCCTGTCACTGACAAAGATGCTCAACAGCACCAGTCCCAGACTGACCCCTGAGGACACCACTGGTCCCTTGGACACTGAGCCACTGACCACAGCTCCTGGGTGTGACCATCCAGGCAGTTCCTCACCCACCCTGTGGCCCACCCATGAAATCCGTGTCTCTCCAGTTCAGACTGGGATCATGCAGGACAGGTCTGATGCTTTGCACAAGCCCAGGCAGATGATTCAGTTGTCCTTCCCTCACCCCTCAACACTATAATCCTGTCACAGAAGGTCAGCACATTTGTCAGGCAGGATTTGCCCCTAGTGAAGTCACGCTGGCTGTCACCAATCACCTCCTTACTTTGCATCTGCTTTAGTGCAGATCTGCTCCATCTTGCAGGGTCCTGAGGTGAGACTGCCTGGCCTGTAGCTCCCCTTATTTCCCTGTTTAAAAATACATTTATTACATTACTGAAATTCCCTTGCTGCCAGCCTTGTCTTTGGCAGATTGAGTGGGATTTAGTCCTGCTGCAATTCTAATAACTTAGTGAGGGGTCACCACTCTGCTCTGCTTTTGTTTGTTCTGTTGTGATGGGCTTCATTAGAGTGATTGAGAGAATCTAAACCCAGCTAAACCCAGCCCCGGCTGCTTAGGCACTGCATAGAAAGAGTCTCAAAGCTGCTGTTTGAGAGGGCTGATGTTCTAGATGAAGGGTCAGGGAGCAAAGAGAGGCCGAGGCTGGGAAGGTGCTTCAGTCTTGCTCACACAGTCATTCAGTGGTGAAGGCAGGTGTAGGGCAGGGTGTCCTGAGCACCAAGCCGGGTCAATGTACCCACACTGAGTCTCTGCTGTGACACTCTGAGATGTTAACTCACGTTCCATTTCCACAGCTTCCCCTGTCACTGGCTCTGTAAGAGATCACACCTAAACCAGCTCCAGTCTGAACACATCAGATCACACAGTGCAGCACGGGCCGTGTGTGGCTGCATTTGAGAATAACCCTGCCGTGCCCAGCTCGGGTGTGCCTGCACACACAGCAGGGTGGAAGTGCTGCTGCTCACGTTGCCAGGGCAGCTCAGAGCAGGCACTCGAGATAGGGGCCGTTCCCCAGGCCTCTGGGCCTGGGGTGTGAGGGCAAAGGTTG
This sequence comes from Motacilla alba alba, assembly GCF_015832195.1. NCBI lineage: Eukaryota > Metazoa > Chordata > Aves > Passeriformes > Motacillidae > Motacilla > Motacilla alba. The sequence goes on from NC_052025.1 coordinate 3,332,841, forward strand.
GTGCAGAAAACAGCAACCAGAGCTCCTGTCTTGTGTTCTCAGCTCTGGCTGTGACTCATTACCTGAATCCTGTTTAAACTGCTGTGCCCCAGCAGACTCCTGCCAGCACCTCTCTGCATCCTGACAAATAAGCCCACCATCCTTCTGGAGTGGTCTGAATTGAAGGCCAATAGCTTCCCCACATCCTATGTACTATATGTGACCCTGGGCAGCACCTGGGGCCTTCGGAGAAACTGGCAGTAAGTTTTCACTAAAATACATCAGTAAAAGGGAAGAGAAAGCAAAAGAATTCTGAGGGAGAATCTGCAGTGACACTGCATTAAGGAAGAAGGAAACAGTAAAACTTCTTCTTTTCCACCGTGGTGAAATTGCATCTATAACATTGTATTTATTGCATCTATAACATTGCATTTACTGCACCTATAACATTGCATAGATGCATTTATTGCATCTACGGTGTTCTGTCATGGGCTCCTTAGTGACAGAGTTTGTAGGCAGTTCAGAAAAAATGACACAAGTGATGAGGGAGCTGAAAAGACTGACTTGTGAAGAAAGATTAAATTAACACAATTAAATATGTACAGCTTGGCTCAGCAATGACTGGGGGTCCTGAAAACCACCTGCCAATAGCTGAAGGGTTTGAATACAGGAAGGGCAATCCAGTTTGTTACGGAGTGCTGTCGTGACAAGGGAAAGGGAAGGGAGTAAAGGCAGCAAGGCTAAAGCCCAGGAGTCTCCTGCCAGTGATGTACTGATGCTCCATGAACTGTGCAACTGAGCAGAGACACATGTCCAAGGCTTGTGGAAATAAAAGTCCAAAGCACAAATGCTGGAACAGCTCTGATATCCAGAACTGGAGCACTGGAAGGGAAAATGCTCTGAAGCCAGTGTAGAAGTCAAGCTCCTGGACAAGTGTTTTGAGCCCTGAGTTGTGAAGAGGCACCGAGGGAAAGGAGGCAGCAGCCCCTGTGAACCCGGGCAGTGTCACCTAATGAAGGTGTTGGCATCAGCAGAGGCCTGTGCACACAAGGAGGGACAGCAGCCCTGGGAGGCAGAGCTCTGGGGACACTGAGGACAAGGATCTCCTCAGAGGACACTTGAATGAGTGCCACTGTGCTGAGTTTCCATGAGCCTGGCCCTGAATGCAGCTGAGGAGCAGACTCAAAACAGAGGGAGGCAACTTCTCTACAAGTGCAGCTTTCAGCCTCACCCCTCAGTTTTCTTTTGCACAGATATTTTCAGTCTCAGAGCAAACTGAAACTGGTCCAACACTTGCTAATTGCCTGGTATCCCACAGAGCTCTCACAAAACCAGGGACTAATCAGAGACCAAGCAGGGGAGTGTGTGTGTGAAGCACAGCCACACCTGTTCAGGTCCTGCAGGCAGCCTTCATTACTCTGCTAGAAAGCACAATGTTGCTATAATGCAGGAGAGAATTTCACCTTATATCTGTAAGATAGGAAGCGTTACAAACCCTGACTTCCTCACAATATTATGAACTTCATAATCTATTTCGAAAAAAAACCCCAGAATTGTCTGGATGAAAGAGCAAAGGGCTGATGCTTGTCCAGGTTCCCTGGGCACTAGCAGCTCTGCAGACAATCAGCATTATGTTATGGGCAAAGGGTGAAAAACCTCCCCTTTCTGCAAATTATCCCACGCCATTAACTGATACCGCCCAAACCAAGAACAACCAGCCCAGTTATTCCCAAATGCAGCTCTTTATTCTTAGGTAGCAAAGGTCTATATCCAGTCGTCCTGTCCAACCTGCAGACACCCCAAAAAGGAACAACGGCCCAAGGGTCAGGGACAACTTTTTCCCCAGAATCTCCTTAGGCAGTCCTTTCCAGCAGATCTGATTTGCAAGCTGCTGGAAGATCGGCTCAGAGTATCTTTGGAAATTACAAAGTATTGAGTGCACACCTTGGAGAAAAAGCAACACAGATAAGATCGGGATATCAGTTTCAGCTAAAACGTTGGGATTGTGCTTGAAAGAAATCAAATGCTTTCAAATTACCGAGCTTATCTCTCTGCCTTGTGTTTTTCCTGTGCCTTGAAGGCGTCTGTGCTCAAAGCTTCTCCCTTTCTCCGGACAATGGGGGCTGCAAAGGAGCCTTTTCGGTGTGTCAGGTCAATAGTCCAAAGACTGAGAAGGATTTGTGCTATAGATAGTAACAGCATCAAAGAGGCCATTACATCTTCAGCACCAGTAATCCCCATTTAAAAAACTCCATTATCTGACCGGTTCTTCATTTGCTTGTCACGTAATCCTTGTTGTTGTGGTAACTCAGGAGAGTGCTGGGAGCTTAACAGAGACAATGATGGAATTGCCTGTCCCTGGATTTAGCCAGGATGGTTAAGGGCAAGACAGAAAGAAATCAGGGACTAATGGAGAGTTCAAAGATGATAACTGAGCCAGGAGTACAGCCTGGGAAGGTGCTGCTGCAATTCTGAAATACTTATCAGACTTTCTTAGGGACTGACCTTTTTTCTGATTTCCATGAATCATTCAAGATCAAATCCCTGACTCTATTTTTTAGAAAACCATTCAGTGTAAGTCATAAATAGTGAACAGCTCTGTTCTCTGGATTGCTGAATTGAGATTGCTGAATTTCTACAAAAATCAATGCCTGCTCCTGGGATGATGGAAAATGGGTTCTTTTATTAAGCAGAACAGCAATTATTTGTTAATATTTATATCCTCTTCTAGAAAATTAGATGTCTTGGGAGAACAAAAGATGCAGCACCTCTCTGCTCCTGGGCTGCCAGCTGTAGTTCAGTTCAAACTGGTACAAAACTCAATGTCCTGACCTCCACAGGAGTGTTTGGCTTCTTCTGGAGGACATGGGCTGTAACTCAGGCAGCTGTCTTCTCTCTGATCAATGAATTGAAGGCAGAAGTGGGACTCATTTCCCATCAAAACTAAAAAGGAAGCCCGGTAGGTTTGTAAACCCATGATGGCTTAGCTGGGGAAGAATCCCTGGCTTTCAAAGACACTTCTCAGTAACCAAAAATGAGTCACAAAGAAGAGGCTGGGAATCAGTGATCATCCCTCTAATCTGGAAGAGTCCATCAGGTGTAAGAAAGACCATGCTGCCAAGTGCATCTATATCCCAAATACAACCTCTCCTCACCTGAGCCCTCAGCAGCCCAGGAAAAACCAGGTTTTGGGGGGAGAGATTATCACAAAGCTATCTTCCTAAGAACCTCCTAAAACAGGGAGCACAAAGAAGAACAGTAATGGCACTAAACATTGCCAGATCGTCTTTAACTCTCAGCAATCTGATGCAAAGTCTGTTTGAAAACAGCTTTTGTAGAGACAATCCCTCAGGCAGCCCCGAGGCAAGGACCCATGACTGAACAGTACCAAATGAGAAAATGTGGCTGCTCCTCTCTTAACAAGTAACCTCTGTAGGCTTCTCCTGTGTGGGACTGAAAGGGCTCAGCCCTCAGCTGGAGCATCCCATGGAAATTTTGGGGAACAGCCTAATATTTAGCCTTCAACTGCAGCAAAGTATCCTGTGGAGCAGAAGCCAAGCTGCCATGTCTAAAAGGATAGCTCAGGAGCTGTCCATGGAAGAGCTTATAAATTTTGAAGATGCTAAAAGTGGTAAGGAAATAAGGCAGCTATTGGGCTATCTCGAAATTAAATAGTTAGGAATTAAGGAAGAAAAGATATCCCCAAGTCAAGCCGCTGTATGTGTGAAGGAGGGTAGGAAAAATGTTTCCTTTAGAAAAGGCTCCCAGTCTTTGGTCAGTAAATCAGATGTGCTGGGGATGGATGCAAATTCTCCAGTGCTGCTTAATGAATGGCAGCTGGCACACATCAAGGGCTGAAGAGATATGATAGCTGGAATCTCTGCCTGGCGCTGAGGGAGGGGGCAGCATCATCCTTCACTGCCTCCACTGTCACCGCAGCAAAGGTGTGACATCTCTTTCTGGCTGCAGTGTTTGGGCACCAAGCAGCCTCAACAAGAGTGATTTATTACTGTGTGCTCTTCATTTATTCAGCGCTGTGAATTTGCAGGAAACAGCAGTCAAAGAAATAGGAAGATAAACCTGGATTTCAAATTGCCTTGGTGTGACATTTTAGCAAACAAGAGAAGTGCTTTCCCTTAAATTGCTTGTGATGGTCAGGCAGTGACTGGCTTTAGGAGATTCATGCCATTGGAATGGAGGAACAGCAGCCCAGCACTGCCAGTGCCAGGCAGGCTGCAGGAGGAGACAGGAAGGGAGCACTCATCTTTGAATGACAGATCTCTCTTCAAGCCGTGGAGTCGGGATCCTCTGTCCTGCAGCCGCTCCTGCCCGGAGCTCTGTCGTTTCCATGTTTGTTCCTGAGTTCTCTTGAACCTGTAATGGTCACCAGACCTGTCCTGCTTTCCCAGCTGAGGTGCTGGGCTCAGTGGGGAGGATGCTGCCCCTGCCTGTGCCTGGGCTCCCTCAGCTGCTGACCTGCCCTTCCCTGTGGAACAGCCCTGCTCTTCCTGCTCCTTCAGCAATTCCACCTCTTCCTGAGGGCCTGAGAGGGGTGGGATGGAAGAAGCAATTCTTCCATGATCACCTTCTTTTCTGTAGTTCTCTCCTTTTGCACACATTCATCATGGAATTGACTGTCAGTAACAAAATGAAACAATGGTCTCAGGACTAACTGGGGTGGGGGATATCATAAGGAGTGTTTCGTGAATTTGGGACAGGGTTCAAAAAAGCCCCTGGAGAATGGCGATGGCAACCAGAGCCTCAAGAACAAAGCCAGCTCATGCTGCTCCACCTGCAGAGAGCCAGAACCAATGCCTGCACCCGATGACTGCACTGAGAGCACTAAATGATTCCAGGTCTGCTCCCAGAATTAAACTGCCTTGCCTATTGAGAACTGAATGAGCCATGGAAAGCAAACTTTCCCCTTTTCAGAGCAGTGTATGCAAGGATAGGACAAGGTTTTCTGCTTGAATCACCTGATAAATATGCAAAATTCTGGAATTCTTCAGGGCTGTTAAATATTTATCATTATGAAAACCATACATTTTCAGTGGGAACATAATTTGAAAAGAAAGCACAAGCTTTTAGGCAGGTGAGTAATCTGAAGGATGCGTGCCTCAGTTTCCCAGATTAAGCTTTTCACAACATGAGCACAAACTACTTCCAATGGGATGTGCCCCTGTCTAAAGATATTAAAGCATGAGTGCGTGCACTGAAGTATGCTTCAATTCCATAGATGGATTTGCCTTCATGTCCTATTCAATTTAAAGTAATGAAATTATAAAATCTCAGTACAACAGAATGAAGAAAATGCTGCTCATGCTGCAGAGCTCACAGCAAATTGTACTCATGTCTCACTCAAGCATGTGAATTGCAATGATGCTCATTTCCCAGCAGTCTGCCTCCCAGGGAACTTAATAGACTTCTTGCCCTTCTTCAAGAAGGGGATTTTAATATCCCAAACTTGCAAATAGGGTTATATGCAATTCCATGACTCCCCCAAGGTTACACCATGTCGGTTTCCAATCCAAGCACTAGACAGTTCCTCAGCAAAGTAAATTTCAAGTGTAGCTCCCACACCGGGGAAGATGTCCAGGAACAAACGCGCCTTAAAGCCAGAGCAGATCTATCTGTGAGGATGATTTGTCACACACTCAGGGGCCCTTTGCTCGCCTTGCTCTTAAGTTCATCCAGAGAAAACAAAGGTCAGGATTCGTGCACTGAACTCTGGGTGCTTCCAGCTTCTAGAACTGTTGGACAATAGAGCCTGGATCAAACTTCAGCTGTTCAAACAGCCTCACAGCCTAGGAAAGCACGGAGTCCCCTAGAGCAGGAGTGCCCGGAGCAGGGATTACACCGATGGGACTGTGGCCCTTGGGGCACTCAGCAGTAAACGACAGTTCAGAAGGCATTAACTCAGAGCATCTCTGCTCCTCAGCAGCCGCTGTCCTCCCCGCTGCCAGGGGCAGCACTTTACAGCAGAGGGACCCGCGGCCCCGCAGCTGTGCGGGATCCTGTGTCCCGTCCCGCAGCAACGGGGCCAGGGCTGACACGGAAGGAGCCTTTCAGCTCACTCGCCAACGCCCATTAAACAGCGGCACCACACGCACATCTGGCCGAAGGCTCGCTGCCTGCATTGTTACAGCGTTTTCAGAGCTAGATGGATGGATGAGACCAGTGAATAAGTGGGACAGTGGGAATGCTTCTAAAATAGCATCTCCTCCCACTAATAGATGCTCTGCTCTGTACCTGAAGGGGAAACAGCCTGTTTGCTGAGCCTTTCTTCTTCCTGTTGTTGTTGCTACTACACAGAGCTCTGAAAATAGATCAGTAAACAGCTCTGGGGGAAAAGGTATAATTGATGATGTCTTGGACAGAGGCACCCTGTTGATCATCAGACTGGATTAAAAGGCATTTTCTACACCATATATTTTCACTTTTTTCCCCCACCGAAGTGACATTTTTGAGGTTCTTTTGAGTTTGTCTGAGGTATACATTAGGCATAAAGTACGTGAGATAGTACCACCCAGCCTTGACAATAATCTGTATGCTCCCCTGGCCTGAGTCTGATATATGTTTCCTTTTATGCTCCTTTACTAACAAATTCTGATTTCTCTAACTTGATCTTTTAGCTCAAGCTGAACTTAGCATTGGTGGTCCAGTGTTTTATCTGGTCAAAACCAAGATGAGGCTACGGAAGCAGAACTCTCAAAGAGTCTAAAGTGTAATGTACGTTAAACAGCAAACACACGAAAGACACAAAACCTTTTAACTAATGTCTGCCTAACAATTGACTCAATGTTTTTCCACATCTACAAAGTTATCTTTCACCACCACAGCCCAAAATAACAACATGAGTCTGTGATGTTTACCTTGTACTCTCAATTTGGAAGATGCTGCATTCAAGAAGAACCAAACGCTTTACAAATAAAAAGAAAGAAAAAATTGGGATGTAACTATGTTGTTGGAGGAACTGTATTTAAACTGCCACAGCTGACAAGCTCAGCCAGAGAGGCAAACTTAAAATACACCAGATTTCTCCAAGTGTGCTGCTGCTTACACAGGAGAAATGATCCAGGCGTACTCTCCAGATGGCCCCAGGCAACAGGAATTCCTTATGCCACCACAGCATGCGGATCAATGAATTCTTCAAAATCTGATGTCATGGAAGATATTTTGGAGTATCTGCACTGATGGCACTGGGATGGATTCCTGGCTGTTTGCTCAGAGAGCCTGAGAGCAGAGCTAAGCCCATGAACCCAAAGCTGAACACGCTTTGGAAAAGAAGCTTCACACAAATGGCCCTCACCATGGCTGAAAAAAGGACCCCATCCAATTCCAGATTCCACAATGACATTAATATAGCAAAAGCACTGATTAATTAAGCTGTAAAGCTTCCATCTCCAGACCTCAGAGGCAGAAGGAATGATATAACCAATTAATATACAAAAGCAGAAATAAATAGAACAGGCAGCTGCCCGGAATCCCATTAAATTCTAAAATAAGTACAGGGCTGAAAATAACATTTAATTTTATGAACTTTTTACTTGGAAAAAAACTTACTTGATCAGTTAAGATCTATGCAAGTAAAAGGATGATTCTAGGACTTTACACTAACAACAACAAAAATAATAACATAATTTAGTTGATTAATGCATTTACAGGGTTTCATTAGTGGCTACTGAATAATTAGTGACCTGGAGGTTATATCCAGCACTTATGTATTTGAAATATTAAGAAGTACTTGAAATTCAAAACCCTCCTAGCCTAATTCTTGACTACTGGAGGACAGAAAGCTTTCTGAACTAGTTCCTTTCCAATGACTCTATGCACTGAATTTATTAATGTTCATTAACAGTTAATAATTCTTAATTCTTAATTTTTAATCTTAATATAATTCTCCTTCTAACCATGAGACTTCTACGAGCATCCAGTATCCTAATGGATATCCTCCTAAGGTGCTTGATGCTCCTAGAAAGCTGCAGCAGGACTCAGGGTGCTGATCAACTAATTCCCAGACCTACCACAAACCTGAAACTTCTTATGGAAAGAAAATGTACAGGATCTCTTGATCCTTCACCAAATCCTCTCTATGTTCCAGTTAGAAGGTGTCCAATCTATGCATGAGATGGCACAAATAATCAATTTGTTTTTCTTACTTGAGACTTGTGTTCTGTCAAGCACTTTTTGTATTATGGCCATGACAAGCTGCCTCCAAGGGAATGATATGGAGATTGCAAGGGAATAAAGCAGGCACTCAAAAGGCTCCTGCAGCGACACAATCCTGCTGTAGGACCCTGTGCTGGTGTCCCTGCTTCTCTCGTGGCACCAGGACAGTGTCCCATGGCATCCCTGGCTGTCCCTGCCTTCCCCAAGGACACACTGCTCCCTCCACCACAATGGCCCTGCCAGAACAAAAAGAGAGAAGCCTTTGTGAGTCATGGGCAGAGCTTTCCAACAGCTGCTACCGGAGCATTTCAGAACTTCAGAGACAGGTAACAATTCTTCTCCCTGGTTTTTAATAGCTGCAAATCTTTCCGCTGCCTGCAGTGAGCTGGCTGCAGCAACAGCAAGGTGAGTGCTGCCGAGGGGAGCTGTGTCAGTGCAGCATTAATGCACACTTAAATCTTAGGGAATTCAGTGGGAATGCTCCATCCATTACCTTGCACCAAAATACCTTTCAGAGCGCTCGGAGCGCCATGAGTAATGCCTGTCACTGCTTCTTCCGTCCTCTCAGTGGGGGGAAAGCACGTGCAGGTCAGCTGGAGCCAGCTCCACCTCCCAGGTCTGGTGTCAAATGTCAGGATGTTGGGCACCTCGCTCCGAGGCAGGAGGAGCCCAGAGCTGTCAAGGTCCTTGGCTCCTTTCCAGAGGGTAACAGCGATGAATGCATTGCTCACCAGTGATTTGTCTGACCAGAGCCGGGTGCCTGCAGTCAGATCTAAGTCATTGACTCATCTCTCTCCACACTCAATGCAGGCACAGCTCCACTGCCGCTGAGAACACAGAGACTGAGGAGACTCAGGGAGGCTGCAGAGTTAATATTTTCCTTCAATAAATAAGTCTTCCGATTGTTTTTACTATGAAATGCACAAGTTTGCTGATGCTTCTCTGCAGCTTTTAATTACGAACACCCTAAGCTGGTTTTGAGCAGCCTTGGGCTGGGTGTTCAGAATACAATGGGAGTGTGTTTGACATCTCTGTAATGGTTTTTTTTCTGGGAATGGATGTGCCATTCACAAGGAAATCCTTTTCAATAACCTTCTTGTGTCAGCACAGTCAGAATTAATCACGTCCTCCATTACACACGGGAGAAGTTGCCATATCCCACAGGAATATGCTGCAGCCTGGGTAGAAATCCTCTCCCGGAGTTACTGATTGTTTTGACAAGTAGGGTCAAAGTGTGTCCCACAATTACCCCGGGTTCTGAGCAGCTGCAGCACTGCTGAGCTGAGGTGTGTATATGTATTTTTATATGAGCAGGTCTGTACTTCAGCAGCACTGAAGTGCCTCACAGTCCTTGTTTCCTGGACCTGACAGCACATCTGGAGCACGCACAGCAGTTCCACGAAAAGCCTGATACCAAGCACAACAGCATTCTGCTGACTTCCTCACCTCGCTACTGCTGCAGAGAAGTATTACAGAAAAAAACTCCTCCAGTCAGTTCCAATTGCTGGCTAATACACTGCTCTGACAGCCTTCCCAACAGAAACTAAGTGGAAATCATTTTACACTCAATGAATGCATGTGTTCAGAGGCAGGTATGGACTACAGAGATTCTGACAGTGTTTCAAAGCAAGGAAAGGATGTTGCAAATTGACTGAGTGGAATCAAAGTAGCCCCTTGCCAGCAGTTTAATAAAAGCCAGCACTGCAAACTTTGGAACAAGTAATGCAGGAGCTCAACACCAGCAGGTGCTTCTGCTTTCCTGGGAGCGCACAGGATACTGTTTAGCAAAGCTTCACCACTGGCTCCTGTAGAACTAGAATATGGGGCAGAAATTACACCTCCCTATTCTCAAAACACAACAAGAACAGGAAATCAGATTGCCAAGCAAATCTGTCATGGTAGAGTTGTCAAAGCTGATCTGGGGAAAAGGAATCGAAATTCCCTGGATCCAGCATTTAACACTGGTAAGAAAGCAAACAGAAATGTCCACCTGCACCCACAGAGAAACACAGAGACAAAGTAATTTAAATTAACTTCCTGAGGATCCACAGATAGGAAAGCTTTGCCAATTCCTTGTGGGAATGAAACAAAGGTTTGCAAAGTGATAAATAACAATTTATCTGTCAGCACAATGGAGTGTGATTTAATACAGCAATATTCAAAGTCAAACATACAGAAAGAAAATACAGAAATATCTGAAGATTAGGGGATTGTACCCTGACAGTGGCCTTGGAAAGAACTGCCCATGTGAGGTTCTGGGGCTTCTGTGACCATGGACTTATAATAAGCAGCTGGGGAGTGAGGAGTAAGTGTGAAGATCTGGGGGAAAGATGTCTTAATTAAAACAAAACAAAACAAAACAAAACAAAACAAAACAAAAACCAACAAAAAAACCAACAAAAATCTCTATAAAATGTTAGCCAAAACCTCATTCCTTCCATGTACAGGTCAGGCTTCAGCAGTGCACTCCAGGCCACAGGCACTTGGGTGTGCTCACACTGCAACTGGTGACTGCCAGGCTGGACTCTGCCCACCCAGGTCAAAGGTGTCCTTCATTGTTCTCCCCTCTCTGAGCTCAAGGCTGACCTGTTGAGGCTCTGAAAGCCAGGCCTGTCCTAGTTAAACCTGTGTGCTTGCTTTCCACTTGGAAAAAGCAAACTGGCTCTTGCCAAGCCCCTGTTCCCAGTGCTGCTAACAATCAGTGGCTTGCATGGCTCCGGACATATTCCAGCCTCGTGTGCCACGCTTCTGGCTAACAATATGTCAATTCAAGTTACAACTGCTCCCAGGAAAAGCCTAAAAATAGAGGCCTTCCAGGTGGCTCAGCAGACGGGCCATTTGCTATACACGGCACAACAAGTTAGCCTTTTCAGACTGTGCTTTCAGAGTAAAAATACCCCAGTACCTCATGGCAGGAGTCAGTGCTGGCCTCACTCAAGAGGGCCTCGCTCAGGTGCCTGGCTGCAAGCAAACACTGGAGCCCTTCTCCTTCCTGCCATCTCCTCCAGGAAGGTTTGGCATCTTGTACTGGAGAGAGGGATGGCTCTGCCATGGCCTGTACCTCCCCTCAGCTCACTGCTGTGAGGCTGTTACGTGTTATAGCACCCTGGCTAGGTAATAGCAATGTCCACCACACACACCCCCAGCTACTCCTCGCAACACGGACAATGATTCCAGCAGCCAGCAGGAAGAACCATTCCTACCCAACCCTAACTCAAAGCAGCTTTGAGACACTGCAGCTTTTCCCTTGAACTCCTGTTAGACTCACTTTCTGCTCCAAGCCCAGCAGCTGCCAGCTGCCACCATGCCACCTGCATGAAACCCTGCAGGAACAGCTGTCCCTGGCCACAGCAATGCCTGACAGAGAAACTGCTCCATCTATCCTACTCTGCAGGCCATCAGCCAGGGCTTCCCTGGATTCACGACTTCACAGAATCACAGAATTTCTAGGTTGGAAGAGACCTTTAAGATCATCGAGTCCAACCCATGTTCCAACACCTCAACCAGATCATGGCACCAAGTGCCACATCCAGTCTTTCTTTAAACACATCCAGGGATGGTGACTCCACCACCTCCCTGGGCAGATGATTCCAATATTACTTCATTCAAGAACTCTGACATCATCTCCAAAGCAGGCTGCATGATCCCAACAGAGTCCTGCATCCTCAGGAACCTGCACCCCGAACTGTGCTCTTCCTCTGTGCAGTCCTTTTTTCCTGGTGTATGAATAAAAGCACTGACCAACAACAGCACCTTAGTACAGAGAGAAGATTCCAGCTGAACTGCTCCTCTGAGGGCATCCACGAAATATCTCAATACAATTGTAAAAATAAATTGTGCCCTGTCACTGTGCAAAAGGAAGAAAGATGAATATTGAACAGCCACAGACCCAAGCAGACATAGCTCCTGTCTGTCTCCCAGCCAAATTTATAATTACTTTTGCTATTTTATCAGCTCTCAAGCAATGCACTTCAATGGAGGAAGGTACCAAGAACAATTCTGAAGTTCACATGGGTGTAATGGAATTTGTAAACTCTCATATAAGAAAAGCCATCAGCTGGAACCTGAGCACCCTGGCTCGTTCCCTTTAACCAGCAATGACTTGCCAGTGTCTTCTGGATCTTCACAGCTTTGGGGAGTGGTTTGAAGCGCTTAGACAGAGCAGCATTTTGTCTTCTTTCTATTTAACCCCTTTTTGGACATTTCTTTCTGGAATGTTCTTCTCACCCTCGCAATAATATATCCATACACTTCAATAATAGTAAGTATCATGACCACTATGGCACACGACCCAGATTAAATTCTAAAGCTATGGCATTTGCTGAGGTCTTCAGTTCTTAGTGTCACATCATTAACGGATATTCTCACCTTTGTTATAAATAAAAGTTGTATTTCTAGCCCTCAGACTCACAAACTGGAGTTTGGAAAATGTTATGCACACACCATGAATGTCTTAGCTTGTGCCATCCAAAGAGGGGATGAAGGGGCTCATGAACTAATGCTGATATGAAAATTGTCCATCAGTGCATGTAAAATGCAAGGTGGCCTTAGGGGAGCAAGGGAGCTGCCTCCTGGTGCCAATTCCAGAGGAACTTCAGGAAGGCTGAGGCTTTGCATCATCTCATTGCCACTTCACACCTCACAGTTATCCTGCAGTGCTCCTGGAATGGAAGAACACGAGTCTGCTCTGGGATTCCCAGCTGCAGAGGTCATGGCAATAGGATGAACCCTTAAACACTCACCTGTCAATTCTCCATTGTTATTTTTCTCAGAGACCTTGGTCAGGAGAAAATATTATTCATTTCCCTATCTATGAGCAACACTTGATATGATACAACACTTAGATACTGTGACATGCAATCATTGCTTTGTATGAGTTTCAATGAGAGAAAGCTCACATCATCTGTTGCACGCTTTTTCCCCAAGCATTGTCTCTGATTCTGAAGGTCACTTTCACAAATTTACAACCATTTTAAGACAAAATTCTGAGTTCAAAACGTGTGACAAAGTGACCCTGCTGGTTGTCCCCTGGCATATTTCAGGTAGCTGAGGATTTACCCAGTTTCATCTGCTTTCATTCTGCCAACAAGGAGCAATTTGGAAATCCTTCTTCGCGGAAATAATAACGAAGTTCAGAACAGAGTATTTGAAAATTGAGTGGCACTTCATGGTATGCATTAAATACTGACGAGTGGTGCTCGAGCTTAAGCGGCCTGGCAAATCTAGAAAAGGTCACTGAGCAATTAAGTAACCCTCAGAAGTTGTTTCAGGACATGTGTTCTTGCTTCTGGAAGGCTCATTATGAAAGCAGGTAGGAGACAGAGGATAAAGGTGTGCACGCTGCTGGAATGGATAATGTGTGTGCTGTGTGCAGAATTCACCTCCCCAGCTGCTGGGTATGATATGCTGAGAGTTGCTTTTAGTTTGAGTCGTCTGGATGCTTTGAAAGAATGAATAAAGGGATTTTGTACATTCCTTTAAAAAGCATGAATAAAACAGCTTCCCTCCCTCCCCCCAAAGTGTAGTATTAATAAAGATGGTGCCTGGGGTTTGTGCCTGATTTGATCTCCTGCATATTATACATGGCTAATACAACATACATTTCTGTATGGTTTCTATCACTCACAGAAGCAGCTGGAAAAATGGGATTTGGAGTAAGAAAATGTTAATGAGGTTGATGAACAGACACAGAGGTGCAGACTAAAGATTTGTTTAGAGTCCAGCTTCCCACATCAGCCAGCGGGCACATTCCTGATGCTCCTCACAGGGTCTCCTGAGTCCTGTTTCCTCTGGGCAAGAGGGACACCACATCAGTGGGTGTGCCAGGCTGCACCCTTCCAGCCCTGGTTTTACCTCCCCATTTCTTATTTATATTCACCCCAAAGCAGCACTCAGACTTTCCTGTCAGCCAAGCTTGCTCTCCATAGCACCAGGAAGTGCCTGGGAAACCTCTCTCAGAATCCACCACCTCCCTGGATACCCTGAGGAGGGGACAGTGGCCACTGTTGGGAGTCTTTTGCAGGAAAATCCTATGAAAACACTTCCCTCTAAACTCTCAAACCTTCAGCAACCTTTGGCTCCAGGGCTCTCTGGTTCCTGGGGTTATCATCTCCACCTGTAATGGCCCATCACAGCTTTCTTCCCTGGCATTTCTCCAATTATTTTTCAGATCCACATAAACATTTGGCATCCACAACACCCAATGGCAAAGAGACCAGCAGATGAATTGTTTGTTTTTGTACAGTCAGGTGTGTGCTCTGTATTTTTAAGCATTTTTCCTAAAAATAATAAAACCTTTTAAAACACAGAATACATTTTTGTTTTACAAGAAGTCCTCAGATTAATGCATCCTACTTTACTTTATAAAACTTGAAGAAACCTTGCATAACTTACTGGAGAACAGCTACAGATGGCTTTGAATGGAATGAAAAGCCCAGACAGATTAAAAACCTTAATAAGAACAGTGCTGAACTCCACTTGCAAACATGAGTCTGCTGTGCACAGTCCAATAATACCTTTAAAACTTTCCGAGTGCCTCAGTTCCTATCTCGAGTCCTGGGCCACCGTGGTATAATGGCTTTTGCTCCACTGGTGAGATGTCTACAAAAGAAGACAGCACTCACCCTGATAAAAGCAGGGTCACCTCACTCAGCACCTTCTTGGTGGCACTGAAGTGTCCTTGAGACACTTTGGACTTGGATGGCAGAAGCACAAATCCTGGAGACAACTTCCAGGCTGTTCCCAGACAAACTGCTTTCTGGTTTGAAGGGGATTTAATGCAGCAGCCTGGGTGACACCTTGCTTCTACAGGGAGCATGCAATCCCTGCTGCAGGATATGCAGGGATCACACCAAAGTCATCTCTTGCCAGCATGGTAGAAAGTTCAGGTGATCTGCAGATTCTCTGCAGCAGCGGCTGACAATCCCAGGGTCACACCACACAGCACAGGAGGCAGGCTCTGAGGCACTGGGAATGGTAGCACAGTAAATATTAAAAAAAAATTCCCTTTCAGTCCCTTACCCTCAAGTCAAAATATTCTCCCATCAGCCTCTTAAAGCACTAATAATTATTTGACATAGCACTGCTGGGATTAAGACATTTTTACATCTACCTTTATAATTAATGCAGTAAAGCCATGAAAATGCTTTTTGTGGAAAGGGGCTGTGTTTTGAAAACACTGTTTTGCAGCATGTGAGGAGAAAAAGCAGCTTGAGAATGATCTCCAACCTTCCGCTGTAACCCCAAGCCTCATTTCTGTTCAGGTGGCAGAAATGCCTCTCAGAACTTAACATCTTGCTTGATTAATGTGAGAGCTTATGTCAAATGGCATCCGAGTTTTCCACTGACATCAGGCTGTTGTTAAACGTTAGCAAATACTCTATCTCTGGAAAGCTGAGATAGGAAAACAAAATCTCTTCCATCACAAATGACATTCCAGCCATCACGCTTGATATTTTGCTGAGAATAACAACTAAGATTGGATTTATTTGCATCCCTGTCTATCCAGGTTTTGTGTAACAACCACAAATAAGACTGAGTGAAGCTCTCACTCTTCCTTCTATCAAACAGTACCAGAAGAAATCAGCTGAAACTGGCAAAATTAGGCTGTGAAGTTGCAGGATGATCAGAATCACGCCCAGGTTCTGCACAGAATGACAAGAGACATCTCTCCATTTTCATGCAGAAAATAAATTAGACTGAATTGAGCAGCTGCCTTCTGTCTCAAAATTAACAAAAACATGGAGCACAGAGAAGCTCTTCCATGTTTATGAAATGCTGGTATTATCTTGGCTCTATAAAACAACAGGAAAACAAAGCCAGCTCACGTCCGAGAGGTACAAAAGCAGGCTCAGAGATGAAAATGGGTTACAAAACTGTATCCTGAAGACATGTCCAAAGTTTAATCACGCTTGCCCATTTGGCAAATGTCCCCTGTGAAGTCAGGGACAATGGAGGAGAGCGGGAGGATGGGCTATTCATATTTGCACTTGTTACAACTTCACAGATTCATTTCTTTTCATGCACAGGAAGAGAGCACCCCAACACAGGGAGATGCCCTGTGCCCGGTGCTGACTGAGAGAGGATAATGTCACAGCACATCCCCTTTCCTTGGGTGTCCGTGAGTCAGACAAACATTGCGGGGCTGTTTCGTGCAGTCACCAGCGAGACTCCATCAGTGTGGGCTGAAGGCAACCTGCCCCCCAGTGCTGACAGAGAAAAATGATCAATCTGTCTCATTTTAATTAACAAAAACAGACCAGTGTACATTACAGCACAGCATCTTTTCCACCCTGCACCATACGCAATCCAATAGCAAGGCAGAAGCCTCTGAGAGCAAAATCAGGCCTTTGCTTGTGTTTTAGGCTAGGAAAGCAAACGAGGAAAATCCATGCTTTGGATCAATACCGTTCTCCACATCCCCACCGTGTCATCTGTGGTGAGACAGGAACATCTCCAGGATCTCATATTCCAGGATTTGGGAAGTTACACAGAGGTGAGACCCCAATCCCTGGCTCAGAGGCTCCTGGCAGACAGCAGAACTTCCCCACAAGTCACTGGTCCTGCTGCAGGAGACTGAGCCCCCCTTTGGTGTGTGGTAAATACGAGTAACTACATTAACCTTAAGCTGAAGGAGAACATTTTGTTATATAAGCACATCCCTGCTCCTGTAATGCTATTCCTATTAATACAAAACACAGGGGAGATTAAGCAAGTAAATTAAATTTATTAGCCTTCTGCTGCTTGCTTCCTAACCAGTGTGGGGTTCAGGGGACTAAAGGCTCCTTCTCATGTGGCACAGGTTCCAAGTCAGGTGTCAGAGGGACAGCTGAATGTGACAAGGCAAGTTTCAGTGCCACACTTCTTAGTGGAAGGCACAGCAACTGCTCAGGTGCATGTCAAAATCTCATGTCACTACCATTAGACATTTTTTCTCTATTTTAAAAGGCTGTATATTAGGAACAGGAGCTGAAACGTAATATTCTGTTTCATTTTATTCTATTCAGGCACAAAGAGGCACAGATGTATTACACTAGCTAGACATATTTAGAGTCCTCTCTTCACCTGCTCCACTAAATCCTTGGTTGAACACATGATAATCCAGTAGTCTAGAAAGAGAATTCAGAATTAGGGTGGTGAGGAGGGAATATCCTTCTTTGAGAATGCACAGAAGTTCAAGACATTTTCTTCCTCTTTATGCACACATAACTCCCCCTGACATCAGCTCTGGGACTGAGGCTTAAAGAAAGAATCAAAGATGTATTTTCTTCTACAAGCTCACTGCAAGAACTGCTAAAATCAGTAAAATGCAACCTGAAGAGAAAAAAACCTTGATTTTTCTTTACAAAAGAAACAAACTTTGACAGAGCTGTCCAAACCAGAATTCCCTCTACTGCTGTGTTTATACAGCAGCATGTAAAGGTTTACTTTAGGAAACGTTCAGAGTTAATCAGTGCAAGAGTTAAAAGCAGAGGTAATTCCAGCTCCTTTTCATATCCAAGACTGTCAGGAATTCAGTTTACAACAATCCCTCTAAGTTCAGACTCTCCCCCTGCTAGGGTCACTCTTCATCCAGTGGTGAAATGAAAAACAGAGTTGATTGTGATGGGAAGTCCTGGCGATGGCTTGGACTATTTCTCCTGTAATCCTCATCAAATAAGGGGCACACAACAAATTGCTTATCTCCAATCTGCAATTCTCCCCTCCACCCAGCTGTAAATCTGAATTAATTAATAAACGCCCTAATGTTTTCAAGGTCATGGAAAATGAAAAGCACTCAGCAAAATGGATGCACTGACAGTGAAGGGTGTTTGTGGGTGGGGTTTTTATGTAAATGGAAAATCTGTGAGGCAGCAGCTCCTTCATCTGTGCCCCAAGTGCTAAAGTTAGACAACTTACAAGAAAATAAAGGAAATGCAAATAAATTATGTTTTGAACAAATGTGACCTTCCCTGGAAAAAGCGCAAGGCTTTATGCAGCAGACTCAAATCACACAAGGAGGTCAAAGACCCCACAAAGTCAGGGCGTCACGCTGGCTTTGGCGTGTCCCTGCTGACTGAGGGACAGAGGACAACTCTGCTTTCTGTCCCCAGCACCTGCTCACCAAAGGCCCGGCACAGGGCTCGTCCCCGCCTGCCACACAGACGTCGGGAGATAAAGCTTTTGTGGCATCTCTGGCCACCGAGCTGTTCCCAGCTTCTGGCTCTGTTTGAAACACTCCAGCGGAGCCATGGCTGTGATAACCCCGATCCACAGACCCGCGCGGCTCCTCTGTCTGTGTGCCCGTACCAGGCACTGCTCTGGGAGCTGCCACAGCTGCCCTCTGGAGCTCAAACACCTCCACAAGTGATGTCATTTGGGGAGTAAGATCACAGGAGCACAGAATGGTTTGGGTTGGAAGGGATCTTAAAGATCATCCAGTGAAGGTGTCACTGAGGAATGTGATATTTGACAAGCCAGGAATGTCACCCCCTAGATAAACAGAAACAAGATGTGAACTTACGGGATCGATCTTTGGAGACACGCTACAACTGAGCACCTTCTGAAAATAGAAAGGATAATGGAAGACACTCAGCTGGGAGCCCGTGGTGCCTGAAGGGTGGATTCTCAAGCCAATCCTAATCTTGATATGGCCACAGGAAAGAGTCTGTGAAGTGTAACTGCAAATTAGTTGGGTCCCAGCACATCACAGACTGAAGCTGCTGGAGCCAGCCCAGAGGAGGGCACAGAGATGTTCTCAGGGCTGGAGCCCCTCTGCTCTGGAGCCAGCCTGGGAGAGCAGGGGGTGCTCACCTGCACAAGAGCGGCTCCAGGGAGAGCTCAGAACCCCTGCCGGGGCCTGAAGGAGGCTTATAAAAACAGAGGGAGGTTTTGTACAGGCAGGTAGTGCCAGGACAGGAGGCAGAGGTTTTCAACTGCCAGAGGCAGGGTTAGATGGATAGTAGGAATGAATTTCTTTCCAGAGAAGCTGTGACTGCCTCTGGATCCCTGGCAGTGCCCAAGGCCAGGCTGGACATTGGGGCTTGG
Organism: Motacilla alba alba; assembly: GCF_015832195.1. NCBI lineage: Eukaryota > Metazoa > Chordata > Aves > Passeriformes > Motacillidae > Motacilla > Motacilla alba. The sequence goes on from NC_052025.1 coordinate 3,352,014, forward strand.
CACACTCTGGGATAGCGGAAGCTGTCCCTGCTCATGGCAGGGGTGGCACTGGATGGGCTCAAATGACCCTTCCAACCCAAACCATTCCAAGATTCTGAGGGACTCTGGTGCCAAACATCAGACTTTACTTCTACCCTACACTGATACTTGGAGGACACGACATCAGAAACACATTGATGTGGTCTCTGATTTTCACTTGAAAATGTAAAGCTTATTGCAAAGGGGTAGATTTTGTCAAGGAAAAAAGTGGAAGAGCATAAAAGCGATGAGTAAAATTCAGTGCCTGCAGTTGCCACAGGTGAGTGTGTGAACACCTGACAGTCCCCAGGTCAGCAGAGGCCACGGTACCAGAACAGAAACCTCAGAGCTCATCTTCCCCCAGGCTGAATCAGGCTGACAGGCCTGGAGGAGGTGTTTTGGGGAGAGCAGGGTACAGAAGTGCTGTGCAGTAATCAGAGATGCTGAGACTTCATCAGCACTGAGAGATCTGGGCAGGGAGGCTGCTGCCCACAGACCACATTCCGAGGAAAGCAGGAACAACTGTGTGATACGTGAATTAATGCAATGAACCTGGGCAAACACCACAGCTACTTACAAAGCAAGTAAAGCACAAGACAGCAGTAATTATTCAGCAGTCAAAGCAATAAATCGAATATTCTGAACAGAACGTTTTCACTAGCCTTTGATTTATGCCCTGGTGAGGAATCCCATTCCTGCCTTGAACACAGCTGGGCAGAAGCAGATGGGAAGTGGTCAGTACCAGAGGGAAACTCCAGAATTGCTAAAAAGCACCTTTTGTTGCTCAGTTTGATCCATTTCATGCATCTGGCACCCTCGGTGGTGTTGATACATCATTTGTCCAATCTGTGTGAGTTCCTCCAGTCCATCCCCAGCACTTGGGGCACATCTGTGCCCACACTTGACAATAAAGTCACTGTGATGTGATTTTATTGCTGCTGTTATCACCACCATTATTATCAAAAATCAATAATGCAGATTGTTCAGCAAAACACCCAGCACCAGCATCGACTGCTGTACATCTAACAATTATCAGCACATTATCAAATCCATACGGTGCAAGGAGGGATCTGTGTCCCTGCGCTGAGAACTCTGCTTTTGGCAGTTTCTCTAATTTATTAACAGGAGCAGGTACTTCTGCAGTGAGAAAATTAACTTGTGCCACTGCAGCCTGTGAAGTCTGAGGCAAAGCTGAAGCACGCAACAGTGACAAACCCTTGGCATCTAGATGGGATTTGCCATCTCATCCCTTATAAAACACCTTTTAACCTGTCAGTCTCCTGACAGCTTTTACTTGTCTCTTTCCTCTACATTTTATTCCATAATTTTTAAAAACTAGCAACTTCTGTAGCCTTTTACCAAAAAAAAAAAAGAAATCTAAACACATTTTAACCATCTTCCTCTGTGTCTACTCTCTGAATCCAGAGCTGATCATGCAGTTCCCCAAGGAAATTAGAATCTGCAAAGGCTTGGGTACTGGTCTCAACACAATGCTCATCTGACTTTATAGACAGATTTATATGTAACATCACACATTCGTGTCCAAAAAGTAGAAGCAAACTAGCAGAAGCTAATAAAGCAAAAATCTAGGAGGAGGTTGAAGTATCTGATGCTCTCGGTTTCCACCTGCCTCTCTCAAAGCCACATCTTGACATTTTTGCTTCAGGAAAGCATTTTGTTTTTGTTTTGTTCATGCAGAAGCCAAAAATCACTCTTAGAAAATAGACACTGGAAACTGTTTCCCACAGAAAATAAATGCTGCGAACAGTTTCCTGCTGAAATAGGGGAAAATATTTTACCTACATGTACTCATCATATTTTTCTCTGACAAAAATGTTCAGCTCCTATAGATTCCAAGGAAGTCCCAAGCCTCCTGGCAAATTCTGAACGTTTGACAAGCACAATTTGAGAAAGCCTCGTGGGGAAGCAGTGATTAGAGAAGGCAACTGGCAGCTGGGAAGCCCACGCTGTATTCCCTGTTTCATTACCGATGCCTCTGGATGACCTTGTCAAGTCATTTAATGCCTTTCTGCCTGCCTTTCCCTATCTGCAAAATGCTCAGATAAACACCTCTCTTTTGGAAACTCTGTAAAATTGTTTATTTTGGAAACAGTTCCTTGGACGCTAAACTGGCTCTCGGGTGCAGCATCAGATGAAAAACACAAGGGCCACAGGACATAAATGTCAATCTAATATTTCCTAATTAAACCATCGAGATTAAACCATGCAGATTAAACCATCACAGTTTAATAGGTTAACCTCTTCCCTGAAGGTTTTGTTTCAGATGAGACAGTAGTTACTTAATTTTATTTATATCAGCCAACACAACATCATCAATGCAAAGCATACAGGTAAAGAAAAGCAGAAAAAAATGCCATAAACTTATTTTTTTCTGCTTAATTTGATTATTTACCCAAGTTTCATCTTGGTCAGGTGTATTGTATTGCAGTGGACAATGCACAGAACAGGGATTAAAGGTACTGGGATGGCACCCTCAGGGCAGGGGACGGCTTAACTCATGCTGATGGGCATCCACCAGCCCATTTGGGACACTCCAGAATGATACCGGGCTCCTCTGGCCCCCTCAAACACCTCGACCAGCTCATGCACATTTTTAATGTTAATGGGCCAAGGTACGTACTATAAATGGAATATCTAAGTGCAGTCATGGCCCCATCACTCCTTGTCCAAGGAAAGTGTAGCATTGCATCATTGCAGAAGCATCTAATAGGTGAAATGGGGAGGAGAGTGCAATTTTGATTTATTAATCCAGCTGTTTGCTCACGCTGGCTAAAACCATCACACACATTGAAAACAGCTTTTTCGACAGACCTCAATTCAGGTACCACTAAAATCCCTGTGGCAACTTTAGGAAGCGAACGCCACCAAGAAATGGAAATGGAATTTAAGAGCGTAGGACAGGATTTTTACAGGGACTTGTCACATTCTACCTGAGGAAGGATGCATGCTGACATCTTGGCCAGGTTCCACGGGCATGTCACAGGGGCAGCGACAGACAGCGAGAGCTTCACATCCTCGTCCTCCTCCTCGATGCGCAGCCCCGACCGCGCCCCCTCACGCCACAAAATGGCGGCCACGGCCTCCGCGCTCCCCTCTGCCCTCAGCGCCGACGGCCGGAGCCGCCACACCGGCACGGCCGGGGGCTGCTTGGGAGCAGGGAGAGACTGTAGCCACGCTGCCCTTGGAGAGGGAGAAGAAGAAGAGGACAAGAAAAGAGGCGAAAGAGAGGAGGGAGCCAAGAGCTGTGCGCGGTAACGCTGAGGCGAATGAAGCGAACGCACCTCACGAGGCCGGCTCGCCACAGAGGCCGCGGCGCGAGCCCCCGCGCGCCCCGCGCTGATTGGCGAACGATTCCCGCCGCGAGCCCTCTCCCTCTTCCTATTGGCTGCTGCTTCCCGCCCAGCTCCCGCGCGCTGCCCGCCCCCGCCCCTCAGCGCCCTCAGCCCCTCCGCCCCTCAACGCCCTCCGCCCTTCAGCGCGGCATGGCGGCGGCTGCCGGCGGTCGTGGCTCCCAGCCTGGGCTGGCTTCGGCACCGGGCAGCGCCGGCGACACCTCCCTCCTCGGTAGCGCCACGGTGTGGCCCTTGAAGCGCTACGCTCGCTTCCTCCCCCCGAAGGACGGTGACGACGAGGGGCAAAACACCTCTTGGAAGGTGCCGGCGGCGCGGGGAGGGTGGTGGGACGGTGTGGGGTAACTGACTCTGCTGTGAGGCAAACACGAATAAATGAGGTCTTTTAGGTGTCTTTTTGCGAGTCCAGAGCTAAAGTAGGAATCGGGAGAGATTTTACTTCATGAATTATTAATGACAACCCATCCGAGTGTTAGTGGCCCACTTTTTTTTTTTTTATTCCTTCATTCAACAGTAACCTGTAGTATTAAAATCTAGAGATCAAGGTAGAAGAATCCAGAGGGTTGTCCCAGGTAGTTAAATCTGTATATGGAGGTATAATTAGTAAAAAAATAATTTAATGTGCCTCCTGTCTGTGCGAGTGAAGGGTGAGTTGCATTAGTGCAATATGAATTACACACCTGGCTTCTAAGAGCAACCTTTGAGACCTTTTATTTGGCACTAGAAATGGGAGTTGTAGATTCTGTGCTTGCAGGGCCAGATTTTCTTTTGTCTGTCTTTTTGAAGGTGTTTGAATCAAATGAAGAATCAGGCCCTCTTGTCCTTACCATTGTGGAGTCTGGCCATTTCTTTATTTCCCAAGGGCGAACGGTGCTGGTGAGTTTGTCATGTATAAAGAACCTTTTTCCTTCATGTTACTATCAGTATTAACTTGGTTTCTTTTCTCAGCTTCATCTTCTTTCCCACTGAGTGGGAACTGTCAATTTTGTTTTGCTCATGGTAATTCTCATGTGCTGCTTTCCCTTCACATTTATGAGAATAATGCCAAATGCAGCATTTCCTGCTGAGGATCCACATTTCTTCTGCAGTTCTAAAAATCTAGATTAAGAGTTAATGCTAAGTGTTGCTGATGTTGAAAGATATTTGGGATTTTTTTCATGATTCTTCTGACTAAGAAAAGAGGAAAATACACTGTTTAGAAATAGGTAAAACTATAATTTGCTGTATGGCCCAGCTGACTGCTTGCCAATGACCTGCTAGTATTTTGGTTTGACAGTCTGGTTTATCAAAGGGTTTGTATTTTCTGTGCTGGATGGTGAGCTTTAACATAAACATAAGATCCTCAGAGGCAAAATCCAAACTTGTGTCAGCTGGTTTTCCTGTAGCCTGCACTTGCTTAAACATAACCAGCTACTAAACTAAAGATTTCACAACGATACCAAGAGGAAAATTCTGCCTAGAAGGAGTGGGTTTGGTGCTCCTGACACAGAAGACCTTGCTGGAAGGTGGAATTGAGTGTGTTCAGCACACATCACCAGTACTCAGGGGTGATAACCAACAGGAGCTGGCTGATAAATGTGCTAGAAAGGTATTACAAACCACTGGAAGATGCTGCAGTGTAAAGATAGCAAAACTTTTTCAACAGAATGTGTAAGAGACTGTGTTGCAGCTTTAAATATGTATAAGCTTATAAATTAGTTTTTACTGTGCCTCTTAAAGGGTCATGAACTTACAGAACTTTTACGTGTAGGGGAGAATCATGGATACCCTTGGATTTTTTGGTGTGTGTTAGGAACATTGAATAGTTAATGCATGAGCTAACAGAGAGCTGCTGCTGTGGATGGCCCTCAGCTCATTCAGTGAGGACAAGGTAAAAAGGGACCGTGGAAAGTATTTTAGCAGTTGTGTTGAATAAGAAAAAGGAAAGAGGTTTTGAAAATGTGGATGGAAGTGGGACTTGCTGCCATCCCTTCGCACATTGCGCTTGGAGTGACTCGGTGCAGGGCGCTCCTGTTCCCAGAGGCTGTTCCTGTTGGTGCCCAGTGACTGACATTCCTCTGGAAGTCCTTGGGATAACCATACGCAAGCTAACAGCAACTTCTGAGAACTAACCCAAGTGCAGAAAAGGCACAACCCAGAGCTGCAGCCCTTCAAAGACTCGTCTGGCAGAGGCTGAATCTGGCAAGTAACAGGGCAGATCAAAGTGTGCTGTGGGGAAGGATGAGGGATCAGAAAAGCTGCTAAAAACTTGGCTGACAAAAGCACTTTCTTGCAGCTCTTGTGTTTAGTGGCCACTGAAGCTTTCAGGCTTTGCTTGAAATGCCAGATGAGGAATTTCTGGGATGTATCAGGAGTGTTCCAGCTTCTCAGAGACACTGAGATACTGTGGGAGCTATCACATAGTGCAGGAGAGGTGGAACAGACATGCTTGGTAGATGTAACCAAAATACAGTACTGAGAGTTCAAAAGAAAAAAAAAAGATTTTTTTTTTTCAAACATTTCTTTTGGCAATGCTTCTGTGCCAACCTTAAAGTTGACAGACTAACATTTAGAATTTGTTAAAGAAAAGTTACATAAAGTTGGTTTTACGGCCTGTTGGGTGCAGCTCTTTGAGCAGGAGCATTTGGGCTGGTGGCACAGGTGTGCTCTGTGCCTGCAGGACTGAACTGGTGGGACTGGGACCTACTGGGACTGTGTGTTTCTGAGACTGGAGCAGCTGCAGTCCTCCCACTTGTCCTCTTGAGCATACCTGAGGGGCTGAAAACCCCACCAAATACCCCATGTGCTCGTTTTCATAGAATCCCAGCATGATTTGGGCTGGCAGGGACCTTACAGCTCGACCAGGGCCACGGGCAGGGACACTTGCACTGTCCCAGGTGCTCAGAGCTGCATCCAGCCTGCTCTTGAGCACTTCCAGGGATGGGGCATTTTGCAAGCCCCTTCCCAAGATGCCACATAACAACAAGCCACCTTGCAGTGCTGCTCGGGCTGTATTTCTGCTGCAGCAATCATCAGAAACGGTTAATCCCAGCGGCTCCATCTCCCTCCAGCCGCGGCTGTCAGCGCTGTCACAAACCTGTCACAATATTGAAGCAGGCTTTGCACGACTCGGTACAGCCCGTGCCTGGAGCCTGTCACGCTCCAGATCCACTCGCTGGGGGTCCATTATCCTGCTCTGTCAGAGGGGATCATGCACAACTCCTGCTCCAGAGGGAATGCATCAGCTCTGATGGAATGCTGCAGCCGCTGGCACCATCTCACTTGTGCTCTCACTTGCTCTCGCTGGCCTGGGCTGGGCTGGGCTGTGTCCCCTGGATTGCCAGGGTGTCCTCCCACACCTGTGTGCTGCCTAAAGTGAAATTCCCTCTGGTGTGCTCACAGAACTGCATCCTTTAAACTGGTGATGCCTTGTCTTTTGATCTGTCTCCTAATCCCTACTTTTCAGCCCTTTTGATGTGCTCCAGGCTCCTGGTTTGAGGGAGCTGGATAACAATTATTGGAGCTTTGTACCTCCGCACAGGAACAAGATCTGGGTCACAGGGACACATTTCCTTCTCACCGTGCAGAGCTTCAATTTTTGTAACATTTCCATTGATGAATAATAAAAGGATTTTTTTTTCTGCTTCTCACCTATGAAGAACATTTTCACAAAACTGAGAATTGTGAAGAAAAATTTCTGTTTTGCTGATGGCTGGATCAATATCCATAGTAGGAACAATAGTCAAATGTTTCTGATTGCTATCAAAATATTCTGTCTGTGATGGCTGTACTTACATATTCTCTTAGTCCTTTCAATTTTATTGAAGTAGGAAAGTTAAGAAACCTTTTCCTTAGGGCCCACTGGCTCTTTTATGATCCGTTTCTAAGAACAATATTTATAAAATAGCAATAAAATATTCACATATCCTAACAACTGTTGGTTTTAATAAATACAGAAACAACTGTTTTCCTTTTGAAACACCATCTATTCCTTGTGTAATGGAATGAAGAGGAAGTAAATGGAACTTCAGAGCATGGAACATAAAAACCTCTGATGCGTAATGCAAATTAAAGAGTGGTTTGATTTGTTTTGTTTTATTTTATTCTTTTTTAAACCAAATTCTTCATTGGGAATTAAATTGCATAATGTGTTTTTAGGAGCTGTTTTTGCTGCAGTGTTGCCTAACAGACTGCATATTTGATGGTAGAAAAACCTCATTCTTGTATACTGTAGCCAATGGAATTTTACAGGAATATCTCAACAGCATCTCTGGTAATTTCTGGCCATGCTCAAGATACATCATGTTCCATTTACCACAACTCTTATTTCCTTTCCCCTCTCTATTAACACATCATGGAAATTATATTTTGGTGCTTTATTCAGTGCAATTATTTCTGGTGCTAGAATTCATAATATCCTACAAATGAAACAAATTGAAATTGTGAAGAGGACTTACTTAATAGGATAAAATTAATCCAGAGTAATTGATTTGTGACCTGATCTTTTGAAGTGTGGACTAAATGTCCTTAGTGCCCTCCTGGTCCCCTCATGACTTCCAATAAGCTACCAGTGCTTAGGGTACAGTAGATTCTAGCTCATTAATTAGGCAGGCATTCAGCAGGCATCCTCATGTTCCTGATGCTCTCTTTGCAGGGCCTGAAACTCGGGCACCAAATTTTGCAGATGAGATTCACAGCAGTGCCCTGGGCAGAGCCGGTCCCTGTGCAATAAATGAGGGCTCCTGACAGAGAGCTGGGCAGCGAGCGGGTTGCTAATGCTGCTTTGTGCTAGAGCCCTGCAAAGCCACAGAAGGTTGTTCTTTTATTCAAGTTTTGTTGGATTATTTAGTACCACGATTGCAGTTTAAAAAAATCTCAATTTCAGGTTGTTTATTTCAACGTGTGCTGTTGACGTGATTGGACGAGCTGAGAGTATCCTGCATCAGCTTTCCCATTTCTGTTCCATGTCAAGGGCTCCTGCTCTTTCCTTTTCTCTTGCTCCACTTCTCCTAAACCTAAGCTCTTATGGAGATTAGTGATGTCTGTTAATGAAGCATATTTACCCTAGAGTTTAATGTGTGCTGTCAGTCTGGGGAAGTACATACTTTATACCGAGAATGAAAGAATACATTACTGGGGTGCCCTGAAGAGCTTCAGCCAGCTCATCCCTGAGCATCCAGTTCCCTTCCCTGTGTCCCTGCACAGATGTCATGTGGGATTAGCAGGGGTCCCAGGACGAGGAAAGGGATGAGAACCTTGACTCCATGTTTCAGAAGGCTGATTTATTGCATTATTATATATATTATATTAAAAATGCTACATTTAAACTAAAGAATAGAGAGAAAGGATTCATCAGAAGGCTGGACAGGAATGGAATGGAATGGAATGAAATGAAGAACAAAATCTTGTGACTCTCAGAGAGTCTGACCCAGCTGCATCTTTGATTGGTCATTAATTAGAAACAACTAGCGTGGACCAATCAAGGAAGCACCTGTTCATTCCACAGCAGCAGACAGTCATTGTTTACATTTCCTTCCTGAGGCTCCTCAGCTTCTCAGGAGAAGAAAATCCTGCCAAAGGATTTTCATAAAATATCATGGCGACAATGTCACTGGGAAAAAATCCCCAGAACAACTCCGGTTGTCACTGAAGCATTGAGGTTTGTGCTGAGCCTAGGGCCTGTCTTTGCTGGCTGTGGGCTGTACCCATGCAAAGCCCTGCTCCTGCAGGCAGTGTTTGCACTTTGGCCAAAGCCATTCTCTGCTCTGTCCCCCCAGGGGTGGTGGCTCCGTGTGTCCCGTGCTCCCTCCCTGGTCGGCCGGTGCTCACAGAGCACTCTGCTGAATGGCTCCAGCCCTGTGTGTTCTCTGCCACAGTCAGACTTCAGAGCAAGATGGGAGGGTCTAAGAGACAGGCTCAAAAAAGGATCATGCAAAGAAAGCTTAACATCCTTTTATTCCTTACTCCTGGCTCTCTGCCTTGATTGGTAGGGTTAGAAATGCTTGCAGGGACAACTTTGTGCTTCCCTACCCTCTACAGGTTGTCTTGTTTGGGGTTTTTTTTATTTTATTTTTTGGTTCATGTTGGCTCTTCTGATCTTGACTCGATTTTCAAGACAGCTGATGCTGCAGAAATCAAGCCTGATGTATGTGAACTTACTTAGATATTGGAAATAGATACAAAAATTTCTATTTCCAGGTGTGCTACAAGGTAGTAATGAAGACTGGAGTGAAATTATGTTAGAAGTTTAATTTTCACAACTTTGTTCTACAGTCGTTAATGAAGAATTTTACATTTTTAAGTAGAAAACTGCTTATTCTAGGAAAAAAAAGTGTAAAATGGCAACTCACATTCTCCTTTGGGAAAGCAAGGAGTAAAAAATAGCTGTTTTTAAGATTTATGCAAGCATTTGATTTAGAATCTATGTCGTGTCTCAAGCATGTGCAGCTTTTTTATGATAATAACTTATTAATATAATAATTATAATAACCTGTTAACCCTTACTAAGGTGATCACCATTGATCACCACTTACCTGTAAACACCTTCTCCAGTTTTCATCTCAGTTTTCCCTCTTCTTTACCATCCTGTATAATTCTTGAACATCATTCACCAGCTTTTTCTGCTCACTGCTCACACATCTTTATTTTTCCTGTCTCCTGAGAGAATGGTTCTCACCAATCCTTGCAGCTGCTCTACCTGGGTTCTGTTTTGATCACAAAGGTCACTGCGTGGGGACTGTGTGGCACTGTGGGGACACCAGAAAACAACATTACCATTGCTCTGGTGCCAAGTTAGGCACTTCCAAGAATAAGCACGGTGATAGGCAGTACAAATGTTCAATTGTAATCATACCCACAGTATCACAGGTCAGAAATGTGGGGATTTGAGCTCAACACAGCACACTCTGAACGCAGGGAGTGAATCGTGACTCTGTCCCCAGTGTGGTGGGCAGCCCGGGGCGTGCAGCTCTGCACAGGTGACACAGGTGGGCAGTGCCCTCTGTGCCCAGGAGGAGTGGCACATTCTTTCAGCCGTCCCTGCAGCTTTGGTGACGCTGCAGTGTGGTTGTGATATTTGATGAAAATCCCTTTGCTAGGATTTTCTTCTCCTGAGAAGCTGAAGGGCCTCAGCTTCAAGTGTAAACAGTTTGTTATCTGCTGCTGTGGGATGCAGCAGGTGCTTCCTCCATTGCTCAGTGTGGGATGTTTCTCTTGGTGGCCAATCCAGGAGGCAGCAGCTCTCGGACTCTCTGGGAGTCACAGCACTTTGTTATCCATTCCTTTCTATTCCTGTCTCGCCTTCTGATGAATCTTTCTCTCTGTTCTTTGTAGTACAGTTATAGTGTGGTCTTTTTAATGTAATATATATCATAATATAATAAACCAGCTTCTGAAATGGAGTCAGGATCTCCCCTTCCCTTCACCAAGTCCAGACTGCCCTGAAGACCCACGGCAATAAATAATGACCCCAGACGTAGCAATAGTGCAGGAGCTGGCAGGGTGCTAGAGCAGCACAGCATCCTGCCCTTCCCACAAAAACTCTCCCAAATCCCTCCTTCTGCCCTGCCCAGGCTCCCAGAGTGGAGCTGAGTGAGGCTTGCTCCACTTAGTGGTACCTTACCTCGGGAAAGGCAGGGCTTAAAGGAGGCTCCCAGGTGCCTCCCTGGAAACTGTGGAAGTGGATGGCTCTGTTTTCCAGGGAATTGTGTCCCGTGGTGCTGCCCAGCCTGTGCCACAATGCTGCAAGCAGGATGGTGGCTGAGGCCTGGAGCTTTTCTCTTCTCTCAGCCAGCACCATCCTGGCAGCTGTGCACTGTTAATTCAGACATTCAAATAATTCATAACAATTCATCATTCAAACAATTGGCAGCTGTGCATTATTAACTAATACATTCTAATAATTCATAATAATTCATCATTCAAACAATTGGCAGCTGTGCACTATTAATTCATACACTCAAACAATTCATAATAATTCATCATTCGAATAATTAATCATTACATTAAAAATAAAAATAATTTAACTATAATTTATTAATTAAGCAATTTATCATTAAAAATACATAACCATTTTATGCCTCATTAAAACAAAAATATAATAACATAAATAAATCTAATAAACATCTAAATGTAAACAAAAAGACCATCTTACAATTTAATCCCAACCTTAACAAAAAAAAACCACCATTAAATAGCAATCCCGTGTGAAGAACACCCATCAGTGTCGAGACCTCTCTAAAGAAACAGAGATAACAAACAACTGAAAACTAGAAAAATCCCCAGAGAAAAAAAGAAGGAAAAAAACCCTCAAAAATCCCTAGGGACTAGTAAAAGAGTTCAAACCAAAACACTTGTCAGTTACAGAACTGACCTCATCCTTTCCTGCAAATGCCCGTTCCCAGCTGAGTCCTTAATCCATGGCGTGATACAATAGTGCATCCTTTGAGCTGGGAAACTGCAGAACAAGCTGGAGCATTTGCATTTCACGGGCCTGTTGGAAGAGGCAGCCCAGCCTGGAGAATGAGTGTCTCTGTAGCACTCTGGGGTTTCGTTTGTCTTTTTTAATCCTGGTTGTGGTTTAAGGGCAGACTAGATCATGTTTGTGACCAAGAAAAAGCTTTTCCTCTTTAGCTATTGTTTACATGGAGTTTGGAAACATCTGGCTTGTACATGAGTGTGTCCAAACTTAGTGATGCAAGCCAGCATAGCTAACTGCTACACAAATAACATTTCTTAGATACAGAGTCATTTTCTGTTCAGATAGGGTTGCAGTCTAACAAAACACAGATAATCTATTCCTGTGTTGTTTAGCACCACAGGGTTTCTAAATGCTACAATCAAAAATATTCATAAATCACACACAATACCTTCCAGCACAGCTCACAGCCCTCATTACACAGCAGGTTCTGAATGCTGAAATGTGAAGTCAGAACAAAAGTATTTCCCAGGCAGTGCTGGACTCGATGGCTGTGAGGCTGGATCAGCATTTCTGGCTCCTGCCTCGTGGCAGCTGTGGTCACATCTTGCCTGCTTCCAAAACATTTGGGAAACATCTTGCTTTGTTTTCCCCTTCAGCTTAATTCCACCCAGTCCTCCCTCTGTGAAACCTAGATTTTGGTCACAGATGTAGGAAAGAGTTTTCTTTTGCCCCACTTTTGTTACAAGTTCAGTTATGGAGAACAACAGCAGTATGTGTCTGACTGAACATTGATGACCAGACAATATTTAAGTGCTGCCGTTTCTCTCTTCACGTGGTGAACATTTGGGCTCTCGTGTCCCTGCCCCGTTCTAGGCTGCGTTTTGGGGATATTCTGATTAATCTTGCACTGCCCTCTGGCTTTGCCCCTGCCTGGCTGGCTGAAGCAGCTGCCTGCTCACAGGGCAGTGACCGGCCGCTCTGTTCCCTGCTCTGGCAGCCTGGTGGCAGCACCAAGCCAGAAGGAACGCTGCTGTTTTCTGTGCCATCGCCCACACGCAGAGCGTGTCGAGGGTCAATCCATCACCTGGGAAAGGACGGTGGACTGTGAGCCCAAACACTGCCTTGCAGTTCCCAGGCCCTGCCCCACGCAGAGATCCTCCTGCCCTGGAGCAGGGAAGGGACACATCCCTTGGGTTCTTCCCTTTTGTTGCTCTGATTCGTTCACCTGACTTCACACGCACTGCCCCAGCCCTGCAGTGACCCAGGCCAGGCTTGGAGCAGCCGGGGCTAGTGGCACGTGTCCCTGCCCATGGCAGGGGGTGGCACTCGGTGAGCTTTAGGTGTCCCTGCCCGTGGCAGGGGGTGGCACTGGGTGAGCTTTAAGGTGCCTCTCAACCCCAACCAGGCTGTGATTCCGAGAATACAGGGACAATGATTTTAAAAATAAAGTGGTTAAACTTTCATTTCAGTTAAATCGAATTTGGGGGTTGGAGTTGGGTAATCAGGAGTACAGAAATAAAAATGCCAAATGCTGTTTTTTCCCCACTTGTTTTACCTCAGAAACAGGACATATAAAAGAACGTGGGAAACATCAATAAAATAGTTGGTAGGAGAATTAAACAGTGACTGCCTTCTATAATTTCTTTGAAAACAGTTCTTATTTTAAGGAGACAACATTTGTCCAACCTTCATCTCCAGTGAAAGGAAAAACACTGTAAAACCAGACTGAATATGGCAGTAGCTATATTTAAATAAACAGTTGGTGTGTCTCCACAACAGAAACTACTTGAAATGAACAGAACAAGCACAAGTGGCCACAAGTTCAAGTGGCCTAGTGAGGGAATGGTTTGGAATTGCTTCACTGACAGCATTTGGGGCTTGGTTCAGCCTCTCCCCATTGCTCACCAGCTGATCTCTCCCTGTTGTTCTGACCTTTCGGCCTTTCCTGCTTAGCACGTCCTGCCTTAGGGCACCCTGGGTGTGTTCAGTGCAGAGACACTGCACGGGACTGGCCCTCTCACCTGCTGGCAGCCTCTGCTTTAACAGCACACAGGGCAATTCTTCTCTGCCTCTGACCCCAGCTCCTTTGGGAATGGCACTTCCCTGCTGGCTGACACTCTGGAGTCTGTCACAGCAGGTATCTGCCATCCAGTCTGCCTTTGCTTCAACTCTTCACAGTTTTTGAGAGATTCCTCTGTGAAGTGCAGCTAAAAATCTGCATGCAGTTGCTGCATGAGACTGGGAAGCCAGTGCCAGCGCAGTAAAGCAGCAGTCTCTGAGGTGATTGCTGTTCCAGAGTAGAATGGCAGATGGTTTTGCAGCCTGCATCCACCTAACGTGGACGGTGACTGTGGCAAACACCGCTTCAGGATGGACGTGACTTTGGGGTTTGACCCTTAGGACCCCTTGAAAGCAGCCTGGGCTCAAGCCCTTGGTCATTGAAAGCATTGTGAATCCGGATAAAATGGGTGCCTGATTTCCTCCTGCCCTAACACTGAATTATTGTTTGGGTTTCCCCTGGACTTTGCTAAGTAATGGCTCAGGGTGCCTTGGGAGACACAGTCCGTTGCCTTGCAGTTGTTTTTCACTTTCCTGTGGTGTTTTTACAGGAGGCTGAGCAGCCTGTCGAGTTTGAAGACACTGACAGTGATGCAACGGGAGAATAAAAACATCTTTATCCAATTACCGAAGCTGCTGCTCGGTTCCCTGAGTGCCACCTGGAGCCGAGGCCTCCCCGGGGCTCGGAGCAAGCGGGGCTGTGCCATTCCCCGGGTTCGCCTGCCCTCTGCTGCCCTCCCGGGCAACTTCAGCACTCAGAGCTCCACCCGCAGCTGCTTTAGTCTGGTTTTCAGGGGCTTCCATAGCATGCACAAATGTAAATGTACAGAGGTATGGAAATCAGAACATGCTTCGACACGGTGTTGTTACTGGATTTAATCCCTGGAGTGGTGAAACCTCCCCAGTGCAGCTGTCTGACAGCTCCAAACACTGCATAGCTGCAGTGACTGATCTTCATTAGGGCTTTAATTACACCACACAGCTTAAACATGTGCTCCTGGGTGCTGCTGTTCACTGGGCCACTGGTTTGTGCTTTATTTCAGGAAGGCTTTTCCCTGATTGATTCCCACAAGTGGCTGAAGATAGTGAGGAGAGCAGAGTGCCTGCTGCTGCGGGCACAGGCCAAGGTGAGCTGAGCTGCTTGCAACATTCCTGATATGTAACACAGAGATGGAGGAAACCTCTCCCTTTTGGCTACATTAAACTAGAAGGTGTAAATTATCTGTGTAAATTAGAATATTTTTTTTTACTCTAGATACTAAACAAGAATGGATTGAATATTGAATATTTTTTTGTAACTGCTAATACTCAGTTTTTAGACTGCTCTCTGAGAGTTAGCTGCTAAAACAGCCAGACTGGTTTTATTTCCCAATCTAACAAAAAGATGAAGCAAATCTTTTCCAAGCTTCCTCTGAGTCAGACTGTACTTCAGCAAACAAACTCTAACCAAGCAATAACTGAGCCATTTTGTGGCTTCTGGCACAGCAGCAGCAGGCTGGTGGTTAAGGTACTTGGTACTCAAGGAATAAAATGGACATGGGTTTCTGGTCACCCACTCAGCTCTCCTGATGAAAAGTGGTTGGTTTGCCTTTAAATAATCAAACAGCACTTTCTTCTTACCAATTTATGCAAAAATCTCAGGTTTTTTTGTTCTTAGATGAACTCTGATACTCTGTAACTATCTTCATGTTTTAAATTCATGGGTTATGCCTGAAACCAAAACTCCTCTGCACTCTGCTTTCTATCAGCTTGTTAGAAAACCTGGAAAACCTGAAGACAGCTGGGGCAGGAATTAATTCTGATGAATCTGCAGGCTGCTCCTTCCCAGTTACCAGAGCCATTTTCCCAGTGCAGCATCAAGGGATTCTGCTGCTCCTCACCAGCAAGACAAAACCAACATCACACCCACTGCCAGGCTCCAGCAAAGCTCTGAGGGGCACTTCAGGAGAGGAGGAATTTTAACAGCCTGAAATGAATGTGCTGCATCTCAGTGTTTATTTACCATAAATTCACACAACTTCAGCTGCAGTGGTTTTACCACACAGCTTCTCTACTTTATATCCTAACTGTGGATGCAGCTTCTGTGCTCATCTTTATGATAAATTTCCGGTTTATCTCGTACTCCTTGTTTTTTGTAAGTCATTAATACTGCGTTTACAGTGGAACTTGCTCATCACTGCAAATACGGCTTTGGTAGGGCACTGTGGGCTCTTAGCCAGCAGAGTGATTTTCAGAACTACGAACGGGAACAAGATGAATCTTCCTGATAATTTTGCAAGAAATAATTTCCCTTCATATTGTTTTCCTTGAGCTCAGCCCCCCAGCCCAGCATGGGAGAGGCTCAAATGTAATGATTCCATGACAGCAAGGTTCATTAATACTTCAGCTTTGGTGTGGTTCAGGTGTGACTGCCCAGTCCGCAGTTTGTGCTATAAACCCTGACACATCACGGCTCTCTTTCCACAAAGGAACAATGTTTCATTTTCAAAGTCCACTGTTGTTTACGAACTGCAAACTGAAGTATTTAACAGTCCTTATGAGAAACCCGAGGGAGTCCAAATAGCCTCAAAACTGATTTGGGGATCGAAACAAGCAAGTGCTCTTTGAAAGTGTCCTAAGGAAACTCCAGCCAAGTTCCTTTTGTGTCACTGAAATCAGAACTCACCTGTCTGGCACTGCACAGCTCAGTGCCTGGCTCTGTGAGGCTGCCCCAGTTCCTTAATTAATGAGGGCAAATCCAGCTGGGCACTGGCAAATGAGTGCTACACTGCACGTTAGTTTGACATTTTCCCCTTTAGAAACACTGATACAGGCTTTTGTGCTTACCCTGCCCTAAAAATCTTTCTATGGGATTCAAGCATCTTCAAGCAGCGGGCATGTAAACACAGGGGCTGTCAGCAAGAGCTGGCTCAGCTCTGAGCCAGGAGCTTTAAAGTGAGAGGTGTCCTCGTGTTCCAGCAGCCCAGCAGTTGGGATTAAAATGGGCTTTGAAAATGAGGTTGACATTGGAACCTCGGGAAGATGAAGACATAAATAAGCCAGGCTGGGCCAAGGAGAATTTGCTGCTTTTCCAATACTTTAAGTTTTTTAAAATTGAAATTTCAAGATCAAACAGAAAGTTCCATTAATTCACTCTCTAAACACTGAATATGCACCTCCCTTACGTCAGCTCAAGGAGCTTAGGCCAAGCTTATCACACACCATAGATTCCATTCCCATTTCCGGGCACTATGCTGAACCTGGGGCACTTATTAAAAATATCTATTATGGTCCAGCCCAACAACCTACTCTGGGGGGGTCAGAGCTATCTGAGTTCTCAGTAAATTTTAGTATCATTTCGCTCTTTGAAGTAATGCATTGAATTTCCTGCACTCCTATTCAACGTGTTGGTTTCTGTTCAAGGAACATTTAGTGAGAGCCAAACTGCATGTGCTGGTTTAGCTCCACACAGGCAGGCCAGGTAGGGTTGCTTCAATGCATCAGGAACAGAAATCCTAACTGGAACATGCCATTCCCAGAATTTCTAGTTCAGATCCAGAGTTAACCTCTGCTTACTGTTGTGTCATTGTTTGTCACAAATAACTGTGCAGAGCTGACATACCCTTACAGACACTACCTGCAGCAACAATAAAACTTAATTTTCCTGCTACGTGTAAAAGCTGAGTCCTGGCAAGGCTTGTCCACTTGGCCAAACCTTGAATTAGCGACAGGTGGCCCTGCATCACTTACCCTTTCCTTGCATATTTTTACCTGATTTTCAAATCAGCAATCACAGTCTTCTGGCTAAGCTGCTGGGAAAAACTGAAAATACAGCAGGGAAAACCTGTTTATTTGTTTTTAAATTGGCACCGTTATCCACAAATCTATTGCCTTCTTCCCAACCCCAACAAATATGGATTTAATCCAAGCAGTTGGAGGGGATTCCAGCTTGATTTGCTTTCCCCGTGCTTCTGAGCAGAACGAGTGCCGCATGTTCCGCGTGCAGTTCGGAGGCAGCTGCAGGGAGGAGATGCAGGAGCACTGCTGCAGCTGTGTCCAGAAACTCAGCGACTACGTCCCGGTGCAGGGGGCTGAGGAGCAGAGCCCCAGCCAGGACACCCAGGCCATGGACACTGAGCACGCAGTAAGTGACCCACACACCCGACACAGCCTGGCAGAGCTGGCATGACGAGTGTCTCACAGCTGTGAGACTGTCTGCATGAAACAGGAGTTGGGAAATTAGCTGTGCAGGGCAAAAGATGATCAGAGCCACCAAGTCACCCTGGATCCTGGCTCCTTCCTGGGTGCTCCTGGTTTGCAGTGGTAGTAGCTGCTACAACTGCCTGTTTACAATCTGAGCCTATCCTGAAACATCTAAAAGCCATCTCAGGAGGAACAGAATGTTTTCCCTCTCCAAGATAAAGTCCTGAGGTAACTGGAAAAGGCAGAGACAGACAGCATTTTCCAGGGTGATTATTCCAAAATCTCTGCTCTTGGATATTTGGATCATGGGAAAGAAGCAGCGTGCTCTTGTGAGCATCCATCCACAGCATTCTTTGAAGTTACTCCTAGGAGGTTGTTTGTGACTTCAGTTTAGCCATGAGCTAACAGGCCTGTAGTTAAACTGTCATGTCTTTCATTTTTAAAGACTGGAGCAGATGTGCATGCAGGTTCCATAAAAAGATGCCTTTTTACTGCAGAAGGTAGCTGAGCACATTCCCTTCCCGTCAGTGCTAAAAATGGAACTGCTTCCCCCCCTGCACATACCCACACTCTGCTTGGTAACAAGCCCTTATTTGCATTTGGTATTTTCTAGCCAGATGAGCCTCTCCCAGACTCCTGCACAAGCCTCGGAGAAAGAAGATCTGTAGCACAGCTCGCACAGGTAAAAAACAAACCTCTCCTGTTTAGAGTCTGTACCTGAGCCTGAGAATGAGCTGTCTCAGATTCCATCTGGGAAATGCCTTCCCTGAGCATTGGGATGCTGGATCTGTGTAATGATCCAGAGCCAGGGAATAAGCAGCAAAACAAGGTGTTTGGTGGTGTAATCACCCCATTTGAATAGGAACAAATGACACACTGAGAGCAAAGAAATACCCAGAGGCAACATCCAAATGAATGGCTCTGGCACTGGTTTGACTCTGCACCAATGACGTGTGCAGAGCAGAGCTGAAGCCTGAAAATGTCAATCAAGGAATCACAGAATATCCCATCTAACCCTCCTCTCTGGCAGTGGGAACCCGTTCCCCTTTGGCCCAAGTCCCTCTCCAGCTCTCTGGGAGCCCCTTTAGGCACTGACAGGGGCTCTGAGGTTCCCCTGGACCCTTCCCAACCCTGACCCACAGCAAAGCATCCCCATATTCCACAGACAGCTTCACTGAGCAGTTCCGGGTAAACATCTGGAAATCAACTGGTGCTCATTTACTGGAATTCAGGCCAGTGCAGAAGCAGATGAGCAGAAAACTCTGCTCTTTCTGGTTTTGTGCAGTTCCTTCCTTACCCTTAGTTCGTAGTCACTGGCTGAGCACTGAATCCCAGACTGGGCTGGATTGGAAAGGATCTCAAAGGTCACCTCATTCCAGCCCCAGTGCCACCATGCCCAGAGTTCACCCAGCACCATGGGAAAAAGCTGGGAGAGGGGATTAAAGAGGGATGAAAAAGAAGTTTTAACATAAAAGCCCCACACTTCACTTCCAAAAGACATCTGGCTAAATGAAAAGCTTGGAAGTGCACGCTTGGTTATCCCTACACAATCCACGTGGCAGCAGGTACAGCTGATAAAGAGCGTACACTGATTACAGAACAGATCCCCAGCAGGAAGCCACAGCACCCAGGAAATTGGCACTTCCAGGGTCCACTGCCAAGTGAAATAACTGCAGGGGCATTTGACAGTGTGTGAAAGCCACACTGGAATCACACCCGAGAAAAGCTCACACACAGAGACCCCAGCTGATGATAGCACTCCAAGAGCATCACACCCAGGCAGCTCCACGCCAGGAGGGCTGGGGTGCGGCCGTGTGGCCGTGTCCCAGGTCAGGGCCCCCTTCCCACCTTCCGTTCGCAGTCGGTGCTGCGGCAGCGGCCGGAGCTGCCCCCGGCGCTGCGGCACCCGGCCTGGAGCGCCCGGGAGCTGGGGCCCTTCATCCGCCTCTGCCTCATGGACCAGCACTTCCCCGCCTTTGTGGAGGACGTGGAGAAGGAGCTGCACAGACTGGCCAAGGAATGAGGTACTCCCAGCACTCCAGGGGGTGCACACAGCTCTGCTGATTAAAGGTTGAAAAACAAGGCTACAGCGGTTTTTGTCGGTGTTTTATTTTTAAAAACGGGTGAATCCACTTTTTATACATCATTGCACTTCAACAAATACACAGAACACGAGTTCATGCAGCTACAGTTACGCACATCATGAGAACCCTGGTAGGTCTATTTCTACAATCTTTAAATCATGAGAAATTACAGTGTCAAACTAAAGAGGAATAACTAGTTGCATAGAATATCACCATGCTGTAAGATTTCATCATTTAAACAAAACAAAAAAAAAAAAAAAAGAAAAATTATAAAAGTTTGCCTGAATTGAATGTACAAGAATATGTCGAACACATCAGTGCAAAAGGATTTGAGAATTTACATGAGTTAACAAAAAAAAAAAAAATCACTTAAAAAGCAATCATATATATATATTTATAAACGGAAGGTTTGTTTTTTGTTTCCAACTGCATCCCACCACCACCAGCAGCCCCTGGCACCACCCAGCCCCGACGCCCAACAGGACACCCCGCGCTCCACGGTTAAAGCCCTTAAGGAAATTCCAATGTCCCTGCTGCGAGCACCGGCCCGGCATCGCTCCCTCCTTCCAGCCATACAGTAAGGAATGAATATCAGCAGCTTCAAAATGAACCACAACGACTTCTGGTTTCCCCTCCCCCAAATATAAATATATACTGTATATATCTTTAAGTTTTGCTGTACTTTACAAAAGAAGTCTCACTAGATGGCAGCGGTGCGGTTTGAGCGGTGCCGAATTGAACAGCTACAGGAAGTAAAAAACAGCGCATGCGTGAACCCCTGGCTACTGCTCGTGTAAAGAGAGGAAAGGAGGAAAAAAAAGCAACATTCACAGCACATCAAGCCCAAAAGAGTTTACACCTTCTACACGGAAGCATTATTAAAATTCATCTGGCTAGGTCATCCTTGCAGGAGAGGCTAAATAAGGCATGCGTTAGACAGTCATATCGTTGCTCACTTGGAAAGGAAAGAAAAAACAAAAAAAAGAAATCAGACAGAACTGGAGTTCTAGAACCAAGAGTTCCAACCCTTAAATTTAGCAGGTCATATTGCCATCAGTCTCTCAGAAACTTAAAGCTCTAAAAAAGAAACGAGAAAGAGGTGCTAGTCAATGGTGAACAGCGCGAGCCGCCGCAGCCTGCAATCCCCGCGCTCCCACCGGGGCACGGCTCCCGACAGCCCCAGCTCCACCGCTACCGGGGAATCAATCGGGAGGGCTCGGCAGCTTTGTCTAGATTTTAGCAAGCGGGTCCTTACACCACCCTCCTGGCTGAGGAAATCAATGTTTGGTCCCCCCCCCGCGCTCCCTGAGGCGCAGCGGGAACGTTTAACGCAGGGAACGCTTTGCTGCCGCGCCCCCAGCACTCCGGGCAGGAGGGCTGGGCCTCCCGCTCCCGGCCGGGCGCAGGCAATACTTACATGATGAGCATTTTTAATTTGTGTTTCTCTGACGTAAGTTTTTGTCTTTGTGATTGTTTGTAGAATTGGTTTTCCTGCAGGAAGGGACGAGAGAGAAATGCATCAAAAATCAGTGACAGGAATAGGAAAAATAGACATTATTTGGACTTTGTTAGACAGCGTTTCAGTCTTCCTCCCTTTAACTGGCTGAAGACAACAGTTTTAGACTCTATTTTAGCACAATATTTGTTTTCTAGCAAGATGTTGCTTTTCTTTCTTCCAGTGCTAAGAAATGCACCAGACGGTCCAAGACCATCTGCAATGTCACATGCAATATCAATCCTA
Organism: Motacilla alba alba; assembly: GCF_015832195.1. NCBI lineage: Eukaryota > Metazoa > Chordata > Aves > Passeriformes > Motacillidae > Motacilla > Motacilla alba. Next base: position 3,373,866 of record NC_052025.1, read on the forward strand.
TGATTTCTCACCTCCCACAACCCCCCAGATTAACCCAAAGAGTATTTTTTTCCTGAAAACACACTTACATTGGCCCAGCTGGTTCATCATCTGCAGCAAGCATCCCGATGCGCCCAGGGAGAGACAAGGGAAGGAAAGAAAAAGAGAGTCAGCGTTTGCAGGGGGCTGCAAGGCGAGCAGCAAACTGATCTATCTACAGCATCAAAGGCCATTCCAGTCGGGAGTGCAAGGATCATGGAGTTACTGCTCTGGATTCGGGTTTAATGGCAGGTATGTTGCTTCAATGGGTTTAGTTAACACTTGGAATGCTGGTCATGAAGGACTGCAACTGTAGCGGACAGATTGGTGCAACATGGTCAAGACTCATCTTGTCCCCAAGTTCCAGTGGTTCAATCTCATAAAAAATAGATGAGGAGACAAACCAACGGTTCAGTTGTAAAATCCTGCTGGATGTTTGCTTGCATTGACTTTTTTTTTAATATGTATTTTAATTTTCAAGCTGTTTTTCCTCTCCTGATGGGTAACTCCTGGTAAATACCCCAGAGGGTACGTACCCCACGCTCATTTTCCCCCACGGATGAAACAACCTCTACATTCCCCATTTTTCTCAATGTTTAATTAGAAGGGACCAGGTTAGGAGGAGGCTGAAGGGGAACACTCGATTCCAGCCCCAACCACCGTCCTTGGGCAGCAGCATCCGATGTCACCAGGAGGAGTCGGGGTGCTGGGACACCTCGGGACACACTTCAGCCGCAGAGGACTGGCAGCATCGTCCTGCCCATGGCCCTTGGCAAAACTCATTTAGGAACTGCCGGGGGGTGGGGAAATCTGCCAATGAGGAATGTTTCATATTAACTCTCACGACCAATTGGGCTTTGTTTTGGAGTTCTCAAACACTATTTTCACCCACGCTGTAGTACAGAAGACAAAAATGCATTTACACAACAGTACAGGAGTCAATCCAGGAGCCTAATGCTCCCACAGATGGATTTTGGGGGGACCAATTCAGGCCCTGCTGGTTTTGGCACTTGACAGTTGCCGTTCCCACCTCGTGCCGGAGGGATTTTTCAGGGAAGTCTTTGAGAAACTCTCAGCAGGATTCCACAAGGGTGCTTAGTGCACATGAAGCAGTTATGGAAATTACAATCTTACAGTGTAGGCATCCGCATGAGCACACGCCAGGAGTAATGTCAGGGAGAGGGGACATTACTCCACCTGGGCCCTCGAGGCAACGGAGAGGCAAAGCCACCGCTAGCACAGACAGTGACCAGAACAAAAAATACTCCAAAAATAAAGAACTAACCACAAACCAAGAGCTTTACAGCCAAAGTAACAGACTAGCCACACACCGGTGTCCACAGAATTCCAGTACCAGCAACAGTAACTATCGGACACGGTACAGAGAACTGGGACTAGGAAGGACAGCCAGACATCAATGTGCTGTTGTATATACAGTGAGATATACAGAGACACATCAGGTACTCAAACACAAAGCACAGCAGAGGAATCTACGGCTTCCTTCCACAAACATCTCTGGGAATCGAGGGTCCGAGAGCAGCCGAGCTCCGCGCTCCGGGCGGGACGAGCCTGGGAGGGACAGCGAGCCCTGGCCCCCGACGCCAGCGCTGCCTCTGAGACCCAACTCGGCTCCAACAAGCACCTTCGACTGCTTTGGGAGTTTGTTTGGCTGGACTTCAGCAATATCAAACTGCACCGTGGACACTCGCTACAAAATAACCATTTTCCCTCCTCTGCTCAAAGATTTAAATGCGCGCTTCAGATCAGCAAGTTTGTGTTATCAAAAAAAAAAAAGCAAAAAAGCAGCATCAAGTTTATAAAGGCTGCTGTCGGTGATTCCTCACGAAGATCCCACAAAAAAAGCCTACTGGGAATACTTTAGAGGTGGATCCCCACCACTCCTCCCTGTCCCATCTCTAACCTAAACCAGAGATAAAAAGACCAAGGGAAATTCCCGGTCAGCTGTTGAGCGCTGGCAAAGCATCCCCAGTACAGTACAGACACAGACCAAACCCTCAGCGAAACCAGGGGCAACAGAACAACAGAAAAACCAGTACAAAATCAGACTAAAGAAAAGGTTCAAAACAGCAAACTGAAATCCAAATTAGTTGTGAACGTGAATGAGGAAGTTTTCAAGAGTGTTAACGTTATGACTTGTGCATTGTATAGACTGAAGCGGAGGTTAAACAAACTCCAAAGCATGCAGAGCTCTCACTTACCACCATTTTTAAGGGTATGATGCAATTGAAGGGGGGAAAAAAAAAAAAGAAGTCATAGTAACCGACAAGATCAGCATCACCCAAAGCTTTAATGCCACAGCCCTGCTCTAGAACAGTCAGCAGCACCTACGGCACGGAAACGCCCCCAGCGCTGCCGGGAGCGGCCGCTGCCCACGCGGAGCCCCTCCTCCGGCAGCGCCTCCCTGCGCTGGGCATCTGCAGGCTCCAAACCCCCCCGCTCACAGAGCACAGCAAGAACCCCACAGCCAGGCCTCTCTCTCCTCAGGGGATGCAATGGCCTGCTTCACGGGGCCCCACAACTGCACATTCTGAGCCAAAATGGGAGAACTGCTGCTTGGCTTTGACGCAGGTAATCAATCCCTGCAGGCAGAAATATCTGGGAATTAAAACTGGAAGATGATGATAAGTAGATCTCTATTAGCGCCTCCACTTGGATGGAAATGTGTTTTGTGCCCCCCTTCCCATTTTCAGCTTTAATTTACAAGGCATTTTATATGTCACTCAGTTTCTTTCGCTGCCTTTGGAAAGCTACAGGGTTTATTTTTAGTATCAAATTAATCCTGGGTAGCATCTTGTGACTGGTGGAAGTTAAAAATGAAACACTAGCGGGTTCTTCCAGCACTAAGATTCCAATTTTTGCTTCTGAAGGGATTCTACATCTCAGCTCATGCTTGAAAACCTGGAAAGAATCAATCCCAGACTGGTTTGGGTTGGAGGGGACTTTAAAGCCTATCCAGTGCCACCCCTGCCATGGGCAGGGACACCTTCCACTGTCCCAGAATACTCCAAGCCCTGTCCAGCCTGGGACACTTCCAGGGATCCAGGGGCAGCTCAATGCTCTGAAGGAGCAGCCAGAGCCTGTGACAGCTCAGGGTCCTGTGTCCATTCCCAGTGGGATACAGCAATGCTGCTGGGACCAGCTGATGGCCATGGGCCCACGGTGTACCTGCCTCACAACCTGCTCGCCCTGACAAATTGAAAGCGTGGGAGAGAAAGATGTGCATAAAAGGGAAACACCCCACTAAAATCACTGGTTACAAAATGGTTGCAGTTAAAACAGTTTGTTTCTTTCAATTACTTACAGTAATAGCAGGAACAGGGAAAGTCAAGAAAAAAGCAAAAGAGGGTTAGAAAGAATGTGGGGAATTGAATGGAGCTTCTGCAGAGCCAGGAGAAGAAACACGTTTAGGGGAAGTCTTTGGATTAGGCTGAGGAATGAGAGGGGAAGAAGGAAAAGGGACATGTTATAACCCAGTGACCTCAGGGCTATGGATTTACAAGTACAAACCACTCCCATTCCTATGGGGAATGGAGCCAAGGGGTTTTTACCTTCTACTTACCCCAGAAAACACCCTATAAGCCAGGGGCTGTGCTGATTTTAGACTATTTGATGCAACAACAGCAGAAAGCCCACTCCTGTAGGAACCTCTGCTAGGCTACACTCAGGTGGTGCTGGCCATGGAACCGAGCAGCTCGAGCTGTACTACAGAGAACAAAGCCATTCCCCTCTCTCCCTGTGCAGGGCAGCACCCTGGCATTCCCCGCTGGCACCGCCTCCCGCCGGGCATGCAGCCACGTGCCAGGGCATGCCAGCTCATGCAGCTCTCGCCCCCAAAGCCACGGAAGCCGCAGGTGGCCAGCCCCCTCTGGATCTGCCAGCCCCTGGCTGCTCTCTGGGAATGGGGAGCGAGCCGGATGCTGCCTTGCCAGGTGGAAGGCAGGTCAGAACTCACGTTCTGAAAGGATGCAGCAATTCAAGCGCCGTCTGCCCTCCCTTCCTCCTTCCAGCAGGGGATTTGGGTGTGCTGGGAGGAGCCCTCATCCACAGGCTCCGCAGCAAACCCCGCTCCAGGCACCCCCTGATGCCACTGCTTTGGTGGAGACAGGGATTTCACGGGTGCAATGTTCCTTTTCCTGCTCTCCAGCAGCAGGAAAAAGAATCAACTCCCAAATCAGAGTTCTGAGGAGGAGGAAACATCAGCAAAGGAGCTCCTGAGCAGCCCTGGCCCGAGGCACACCAAGCAGCTCACCGGACACACAAAGCGAGGTCCATGCAAAACCCAGGCCTGCAGTCAGGAAATGCCAAAGTTAAAGGAGTGTCCCTGCTCTTCCAGCATGGCAGCGCTTCCAACAGAGGGAACCTTTACACTGGGAAGTGTTTTGGGAACGCAGACCTGCTCCAAGTGTACCCAGGAGTCCACCACCCTCCCAGCCTCCCGTGGGCACACTGAGCCAGGGCACTTGAAGCCTGTAGCACATGGAGATCTGAGGGAAAGGGAAACATTCAATTGCTTCTTTGGGCTGGCCAGGAGAGTTCCCAGGTGCTGGGGAACAAGTTCCAGATGCCTGGAATCCTCTCACCCACAGAATGCTTCTGTCCCACCAGTCACATCCCTTGGGACTAAGTGGGCACTTGTGCCCAGCACCAGACTGGTGTCACCTGAGGAGCTGCCCCAGCACACCCCAAACGCTGTCATTTGTGTAGGTTTAAGGGAGCCGGCCCTAAAGTATCAGCTGGGCACAGCACGAGGGGAGAGCTCACCGTGGGCACCTGCAGCTCCCAGCAGGCTCCAGCTCATCCTGCACTGCCCCAGACAGGAGCCAAGGCGTGCTCCAGCAGCTCAGCAACAGCTCCTTCTGCCCCGAAAGCCTTTCATTTTCCTGAGCACAGGAAGTGGCCACGTTTAGCAGCACTGGTTTTCTCCAGATTTTAAAAACAGTCCTTAGAAGTGGTCTGAGTAAGCCACGTTTCCAGTTCTCTGTGCACTCCTCTCAGCAGGCCAGATGGTGGCCAGGACATCAGAGGATTCCTGAGGGGGGACACCTCAGGTCCAACGCCTGCAGCCCAACTCTCGGGATCTTTACAGGGATCTGCAGCCAGAGCCATCCCCCAGCAGGACGTGATGAGCCAAGGGCCAACAGATCCACAGGGGCCATCCCCCCTCACACCTGCCGTGGGACCCGGGCTGACACACACCTGGGGACTCCAGGAGGCCATTCCAGAGTTATTGCACCCTGGGACGACGGGGTGATGATGAAGCAATCTCAGTGTCTAAATTTGGAGAGGTCCAAGGAGAACATTCCCATCCCAGCAGGAAGGGCAGCAACAGCTCCACGGTTGTTGCAGCACCACCTTACGTGGAGCTCTGCCATGAGCACATCCCTAAAGGTGAGCACGTCCCACCGACACCAGGAAAAGCCAGCAGAGATCCTGGCTGGTGCCAGCTGCTGTGGATAAGGAGTGCTGCGTGTTTGGCCTCAGCCACAGCTCCCTGACGTTCCTTCCCCGGCCCCCTGCAGCAGCGCAGGCGGAGGTGGGATTTTGGAAGGGGGAGCTGAAATTCCAAACGCCGAGCACGCCGCTGCATTCCAGCATTAACTTTGGCATTTCGTAACCATGTCTTGAAAATAATAAAATTCAGGATGACCGGAGTCAAACATCCACACGTGGCAATCAGGAGGCTCCTGATGATTTCCCACGCGTGCTTTTGTACGCGCCCTGCTCCCGGGGCGTTCCCCACCTCGGCAGCACAGAAAGCTTCGGTGCCAGTACAGAAAATGCACAGCTATCCAAGGAATGTGCGACTCAAGGTGGCACGATGCCAGTTGTGTCCATCAGCCAGGCAAACCTCATCCCCAGCTACGGACTGTCACACTCAGCATGGATTTCTCCTCCAGGGAGAACATCTGACCCCCGTGGAGGTGCGGCATGTCACTCGCCAGGGCTCTGCCTTCAGAACAGCAGCCCCAGCGAGCGCTGGAGTAACCTCAGCTCCTTGGCTCATCATCCTGGACAGCTCCAGGGGGATGATGAGCCCGGATCCCTGGGGTACCTGGGGAGCGGCCACAGCAGCCAGGAAAACTCCCGCCTTGGAAAGAGGCAGTGAACTCTTCACGTCCAGTGCGAGCTCCCCTGCACCACCACAGGGGCTGTGCGGTGATCTGCTCACGCCACAGCCAGTTCCTGTTGGATTCAATCCATCCGGGGCAGTTTGCAGGGAATATTTGTGTATCAAATTCCCAGGACCTTGTTTTGGTCCTCGTGAAACTTCAGCCAATGCAAATTCTGAAAGGGGGGAACTCTAATCACTGACGTGGAGGAGGAGGAAAATGAAAATTGTCTGTTCCAAGTTTTCCGGGCTGGTGGAGGTCCCTGAGGCCACGCTGAGGGCAGGACAAGCCCTGGAGCCGCTGGAAGCTGTTAGTGATGCACAGAACATGCACTATGGTTCAACTGGGGGCTCCACCCTGAGAGCAGCCCCCACACATGCTCTGTAAGCAGTTAGTAAGTGCTACTCAAGGCTTACAACCAAAGCTGGTTTCCTCTAGGGATGCACCACTTCAGCCAGTTCTTATCCAAGCCTCGGCCCTTCTCCTGTTATTCCATTGGCTGTGTTCCACGAGCTCCTCTCCTCCCCGTGGATCCTGTGTGAGGCCCACCAAGGTGGCTGTGCCCACCCCACACACACATCACTGTCTCACACCTCTATTTTCATGCCTTGCGAGGGCCCCTGCAGCCCCACAGCCACACGCAGCTGCCCTGGCAAACAGCTCTCACTGGGAAGGCCTGGCCAGCCCAGGACGGTGCTGAGGATCGCTCCAGCGTGCTGCCCTCCACCTGCCCCATGCCTGCATCCATCGTGTTCCTGCAGCACCACGACATTCCCGCTGCTTCTCCCAAAGAGTCCTTGCAGAGGTTTTCTTGCTACACACTGGAGTAAGCTGCTAGCAGCACATTTAAGCTGTTTCTCAGCATGGATCTCGCAAATATTCAGCCTCACACTGCCCCTTTCCCCAGCTGTGCACAGGGGAAGGTGTGCAGGAGAAGCTCATAGATCGAAGTTACTACGAGTTGTATGTACCAAACACAGATGAATTAATGAATTATTGCTACCATCAAACCTGATAATAAGGCCTATTTTTATAAAATCTAATCAGTGGCTACAATAGATACAGGTTCCAGAGCATTCCTTAACTAGAGGTTCAGCTACACAGCAGAGTAAGAGCCCTCCCCCCTCTCTGAACCCTGCACACATTTTAGTTTTGCAGCACCTTTGCAGCCCCAGTCCCTTGAAGTGCAATGATTCCTGGGTTTGAGTGTAACGTCCCCTCACAGCCCCTGCCCGGTGTCCAGCCACGGGGAGGAGGGAATGCCACCAGGGGTGAGGGCGCTGCCAGCTCTGCCCTGCGCTGCCCCGCGCTCCTCGGGGCGGACGGACAGCGTTATCAGGAAAGAGACGGGAGCGCTCCACCCCTCATGCAACAAAGCTTTAAAGACATCCACAACCCCCTCCCACCCCCGAGACCCCCTGAAATCCAGCCCTGGGCCTCGCACCCTCTGGGCTTCATGTCCGGAGAGGGAAGAAGGAGAAAGGCAGGAGCGTGGAGCGGGACGGGCTGGGCTGCTGCTCCTTCCTGCAGAGGCCCCGTGGCTCCTCCAGCAGCAGCAGCAGGCGGCGGCCGGGCCGGGCCGGGTCAGCGGCGGCGCGGGGCGCACTTACCGTCGGGAACTTCGTCCGGCCGCTTCCGCTTCTCGTAGATGACGATGATGACCACCAGGATGACGATCTCTGCCAGGATGCCCAGGAAGGGCCACAGCGGGGCCAGGTGGCTGCGCACGCGCAGGATGGTGGTGACCGACACGGAGCCCACCTGGTTGGTGGCGTTGCACTGGTACTCGCCGGGGTCCTCGTTGATCTGCAGGTTTGTGATGCTCAGCTCGGTGTAGTTCTCTTTGTTGGAAATGAAGAACCTGCCCGAGGAGTTGTTGATGTCCTGGCAAAGGGACGGGGGTGGGAAACAGCAACGGTTTAAGTTCTGGGGCCTTTGTGGCACGGGAACAGGAGGAGATTTGAGGGAGGAGCTCAGGCCTGGTGTTTGTGTCTCCAAACACCACAAAGGGAACTCTGCACTCAGGGGTCTGATCACTGCCAGCACTCAGCCACTCCTTAAAACCTCCAGCTCACACTCAGCAGGGAACACTCATCCCATCCTGCTATCAGCTTCACTTCTGGCTCCATCCATCCGATCCATGCAGCAACAGGAAACAACTGGGCTGGAGGGGCTGGAAATTCCCAGCTCCTCTCTGCTATTCCCACTGCTGGTCACATTTTCCTGCTCACTGACTGCATCCCTGGCTACATGGAACAAACAGATCACCCAAGCTCTAACAGGGATCACTGCCACCTCCTCATATTAAGTCTTGTGAGCTCAACCAGTAAAACTTGGAGGAATTTATAACCAAATGTGGTTTTAAATCACGTTTCATAAGTCAGATCATGCAGTTTGTAGCAAATTCCAGAAAATGGCTTTCAGGGTAAGTTCTTGACTTTGCCCAGCAGTGCAGTGAGCAGTTTTTTTCACATACCAATAACATAAATATCAAGTTTATATTTATATATTTAAATATATTTATATTATTTAAATTTTTATATAAATATCAACTTTACACTCATCCATCCATCCTCACTGCTGCCAAAAATATCCACCTTCACTCACACTTTGGAAGGACTGCGCTTTGAGAAGTCACAAAGCTCCTTCAGCAGCCCATCCCCAAGGCCAGGCTGCTGCTTTCCTCCCTCTCTGGGGCTCTGAGCAGGTGGAGACATCCTGAGCCCCTTCCTTACCTCAAACACCCCATTGACCTTCTTGCGCCACACCCACTCGGGGTGGGGGAAGCCCACGGACTTGCAGTACATCAGGGCCTCCTGGCCCTCGTTTTTGTTCTCGCTCCTCTTGTGCCCAGTGATGTCAGGAGTGGCTACGAGACAACAGAGCAGCTTCTGAGTACAAACAGGCTTCTTTCACTCACCTGGACACAAATCCCTCCTGCTCCCTGGAGGCTGGGCTTTCCCACCCCGAGGGGATGTTATGGAGGAACTGTGTTTGTGTGTGTCCCTGGGAGCAGCCCTGAACCCTGTGCCCTGTGTGTGTCCCTCAGCCCTAAACCCTGTGCCCTGTGTGTCCCTGGGAGCAGCCCTAAACCCTGTGCCTTGTGTGTCCCTCAGCCCTAAACCCTGTGCTCTGTGTGTCCCTGGGAGCAGCCCTAAACCCTGTGCCTTGTGTGTCCCTCAGCCCTAAACCCTATGCCCTGTGTGTGTCCCTCAGCCCTAAACCCTATGCCCTGTGTGTCCCTCAGCCCTAAACCCTGTGCCCTGTGTGTGTCCCTCAGCCCTAACCCTGTGCCCTGTGTGTGTCCCCCAGCACAGCCCTAACCCCCCCTGAGCTCAGGCTGGCTCAGGGCAGTGCCTGGGCTGACCCCTGGCCCAGCAGATGGCCCCAGGCTGCCGGGCCCACCTTTAAAGCTGCAGCTCCTAATTACAGCACACGTGGCTGGATGTGTGATGGCAGCTCTGAGCTGTTAATCCAGCCCAGGCCAGCCCAGCTGCTCCAGGAAACTGGAATTTCCTGCAGGAGACTCCCCTGCTCCAGCAGCAGATCCCCTGCAGGTGCACACACAGAGCCAGCAACTCCAGCTGCAGGCTGAGACCAAGAGGGGAATTTGCTCCAAGGGAACAAAAGCTCTCGTGCCAGCAGACGGCAGCTGAGCCTGCTCTTCCCAAAACTGCAGCACCAATCTTTGGGAAAATGCCTGGCAAGCTGATGTGCTTCCTACTGTGCCGTGTCAAAGGGGCTGTGATCAGGGAGCATCCCGTGCCTCAGATCCTTTCAGGACAGTAACAGCACGATCCAAATGAGACTGAGAACCACAGCAAATCCATGGCCGCAGGAAAGGCTGGGCTTCAGCTCCTGCTGGTGTGCGTTCACCTGCACAGGCACACCAGGAGAGGCCCAGGCATCCTCCCAGTGCCCATGGGAATTCCAACAGCATTTCCAACGCAGCATTCTCCTGGGCTTTGCAGGAGTCCTGACCAGAGGATGAAGCTCAGCCAGATGCAGACTCCTTAATTCCAAGATGATGCCAAAACCACTACACCACGATGGGTAAGAACAGGCCAAGAATAAACCCAAGGGGTTTATTTAAGGAAACTGACACCCAAAACGCATCTTTCCACATCAGACATAAAAATACCCTGAGAGAAATAAAACCTACCCTGCATGAAGGCACCGGATCCAAAGAAACCCCTGGTCTTGTACAGAAAGGAGCTGCCAGAAGCTGAGGGAAGCTGGGAGGAACATTCCCCACCCGCCAGGTGATCCCTGTGCCTGCCAGGGGCAGGAGCGCCTGGAGCAAATGGAGCTCCTGAGCTGAACTCAGGTCTTCAGGCAGGAACTCAATCAGCGCTGGGGCTGGCAGTGCTGTGCTGCTGCAGCACCCAGGCACTGCAGAGCACCTGCCACGTCCTTCCCAGCCCCTGTCGCCAGCCTCGGAGAGGAAAATGACATTTATCCCAAATCATGCGGGCTCTGGAGGGGACTGTCATCTGGGGACCTACTGAAAGGTGCCACCACTTCCCTGCTGGGCTTGGGACCTTCTTAAAGCAGGAGCTGGGTGAGACCCCTGTGGCTTTTGCTGCCTGGAGGAGGCCAAGGAGGGATCTCCTCCAGCCTAGGGACACGAGAGCACAGCGGTGACAAGGACAGGATCCCAGAGCTGGCACTGCTGCAATGCCATCAGGGGCTGCAAACTGGGAACACTCCCATGAGCAGGAGCAGCAGTGGCACTCAGCAGCTCAGAGGTGCAGCCCCACCGCAGGCTGGCTTCCAGTGCCACCCTGAGCAGGGCTGCACCTGGAAAAGGGGACGGGGACAGCACTCCCAGCTGGCCCAGTTTGTGTCAGGCTGCTGGCAGGGAGGGGAAGGGACAGGAAAGGAGAGGGAACACTTTCTGGGACATCTCCACTCCTGCTCCAGGGTGACACAATGACATTGCTGGAAGGAGAGGCCGGCTCCCAGGGTGATGCCAGCTCCCGGCAGATCCCAGCAGAGCAGCAGTGCCCAGAATACCTCTGCTCCTCGCTGGCTCTGCTGGGCCAGGGCTATTCCTGGAGCACCCGGGGGATCTGTGCAGTGCTGGGCTTTCAGGGCTTGCTGCCGCCACCCAGACACCAACCCAGCCTTTTCTCTCCCAAACAATGCAGGAACTGTGTCCTCTGGCCCCATATCCCTGCAGCCCCAGCTTTAGCAGGATTTTCCTGGGAAGCTTTTCAAGGCAGGATTGCTCCCTACACTATCCTGCTCCATGCCAGCCAAAGCCCAGGGCTGATTCCTTAGGTTTGAAGTCTGCTCTGCTTTGCTGTGCAGCTTTTAGCTTTATTTTAAGTGTTCCCAGGATCTTTTCACAGGATGGTGAAGACAAAACAATCCTGTTCTAGCTGGAGACTCAAGGCCAATCTCTTCAAACTTCAGGTCCAAAGCTTAAACAATGTGAAAAGAGGAGGGCAGGCAAGCAAGCAAGGAGGACAAAACGTCATCATTTGAAGCTGTAAATTGGACAGGTAACTCCTATATGCAAATGGACTAAAACTTATAAAACTGAGATCTCATGACCAAGCCCTCCTTTGCTCCCATCTTGGAGCCATCCGGGCACTGCTGGGGCGTGGCCCTTGAAGGCACTTCAATAAATCTCCACTTTATTCCCCTTAACTCCATCCAGCCTCTGCTCCAGCTCCCCAGGGCATCAGAGTGGGGCAGGTTTTGTTGGGAAGGATTTGGATTTGAGCTCTCAGGCAGCAGAGCCCCCTCTCTGCTCTGTCACTGCTGCATCACTGGCAGCAGCAGCATGCCCCTGGAAAGGGAGGCTTGGACTCCTGCAGGTGAAGCAGGAGAAATCCTCAAGGTGGGCTGGGAACACCTCACAAAGAGCAAAAGGAAGCAGGGGTAATTTAAATTAACTGCTACCAAAAAAAGGGAAAATTAATAGGCATTCAGGCATGCTTGACATGAGAGGAATTCTAAGCAGCGTCATTTTGAGAGCTTTAAACCAAAACACAGGAGAAAAGGGGTTTGGGGCAGGGTGACCGTGGGGCTGCAGTGCTCCTGGCTCCCCACAGGCACAGAACTCAGCGTGCAGCAGCTTTCTGAAGGGTTTGGGGGTCACACAGCAGGAAAATTCATCTCATACACAGGAGGCATTCAGCCCTTCCAAGCTCTTTACCAGTGAAAAGGAGAGGGAAATTTAAATGTGTACCACTTCCAAACCATGGCCCAGTTACCTTCAGGTTTCTCATTAATAGACAAAATTAAAGCAAGGGCAAAGCACCTAAAAATATTCCTGCACTGCAAACTGGGATGTCTGAGGGGTGACCTGAACAGGCCTCTGGAAAGTTTTTTTCTGGTTATGATTCCAACCCCTGTCTCCCTCTGGAGCTCGAAGGCACCAGGAGAAGGGGGAATGTGGGAGAATTTTCATGGATGCAGCCAGGTTTAGAGAGTGTCCAATTTAATTTGTTCCTGGGAGAGAGGAGCCAGGCTGCAGCAGAGGCTTGCTGAGACAGCCAGGAACTGAGGAGCAGGCTCTTTCCCAGGAATACCTGGGAGGAGGGAACAGGAAGGTGCAAAGGGGAATCCCTTGATGAGGCAAGGGCAGAAAGGCCTCACAGGAAGGGGAACCTGCTTCCTCTCCCCTTCCCCCAAGATCCTGTGAGAGCAGGAGCACTGCAGAGTTCTCCAGGGCTGCATTTCACAATTTGTGTTTTCATCCTCAGGCCTCCAGATCTCGACACCAGCACTGCAGGGATGCCCCAGGTGGAAATGCAGCAATCGAAAATCCCCTTCCAGGGGGCAGGAGGGGGTGTCCTGGCCAGGCCTGGCAGCTCCAGCACCACCACCCACCAAAATCCCCCCAGCCTGCTCCAGTGCCAAGGAAAAGGGGACACGAGATCCCTGCTCCAAGGGCCCCTTTCCCTAAAGCCAGCATTTGCTGCATTCCCTAAACCCAGCATTTCCCTAAACCCAGCATTTCCCTAAACCCAGCATTTGCTGCATCCCTAAATCCAGGATTTCCCTAAACCCAGCATTTGCTGCATCCCTAAATCCAGGATTTCCCTAAACCCAGCACTTGCTGCATCCCTAAATCCAGCATTTCCCCAAACCCAGCATTTCCCTAAAGCCAGCATTTGCTGCATCCCTAAACCCAGCATTTCCCTAAACCCAGCATTTCCCTAAACCCAGCATTTGCTGGATCCCTAAACCCAGCATTTCCCTAAACCCAGCATTTGCTCACCTCAGGTCTGCAGCTCAGAGCTGCCCCCCGAGCTCCGGGGAGCTGAGCAGGAACAAAGCCCCCCCAGAAGTTCCGCAGAGCTGGCTGAGGGAAGGAGCCCTGGAATAATCCCCAGGAAAGGCACTGGACACTGCCACGACACCCCGGACTCCCAACTGCTCTCACACCTCTGCCCTAAGGATGTTTTTGAGAAAAAAAATCCCAGAATGGTTCTGGTGAAGGGACCTGAAGCCCATCCAGTGCCGCCCCCGCCACGTGCAGGGACACTTCCCACTATGCCAGGCTGCTGCAGGGACAGGGGGCAGCAGCACACCAGGGGAGGTGGCCCTGCATGCCCCGGGCTGCCTCTGCCACAGGCTCTGGGGAAGCTGTTCACGAGCTGTCAGAAGATCCCTATTTCTGGAGCGAGAGCACTGTGGCATTCACACCCTCCTTCCCCTGAGCATCAGCAGAGCGAGCTGCACCGCAACCACAACCAGATCATTACAGTGAAACCTGGGTGTCATGGCTCGAGCACCAACAGCACCCACGCAGGCAAATGTGACATTACAGATGTGCCACACAGGTAAGTATGACATTACAGATGTGCCACGCAGGTAAGTATGACATTACAGGTGTGCCACACAGGTAAATGTGACATTACAGATGTGCACGGGCACCCAGCTGGTGTCAGCGTCCCTCCCATCTGCTCCACGTGCAATCCCCATGTACCACCCCCAGTTTCCCAGGAGGAGTATTGAGGAGTAAATTACTTGTGGGAAGTGAGTAGGATCAGCTCTCCTTGCGCTTCAGTGACAGAAATTGACTTTTCTTCCCCCAGAGTGAGCTCCCAGCTCCCTGCCAAGCCCTGCTGGCGGCCCTGCCTGGCAGAGCAGCAGCCAAGCCCGTGGCCAACACTCCCAAAGACCATCAGAGCTGGCAGAGGTCTGGCTCCACTCCCAAAGCTGCGTGTCCCCTCTCCAGGAGTGGTTTGTCACCTAAAGCAGGCCAGAGCAGCCAGCAGGAACTCTGCATTTTGATTAGGGTAACATCAGGAGATTCAGCAATTGGAGCAAAAGGGCAGAATGGAAGGAAAAAATCCCCAAGAAAAGGAAAGGAAGGAAAATGGAACCCGTCCAGCTGTGTACCCTGAACACCCCACCATGCTCCTCAGAGGCACGGGGCAGTGGAATTCCCTTTCCCACAGACTGATGGATCCTCCCAGCTGGATCCCAGGGCCTGCCAAATTCCACCCAAATTCCCAACCTCAGCCCTCCCGCAGCCCTGTGGGAATTGCCTGGGCATTCCCTGACACCAGCCCTGCTCTGTGGCTCCCCTACAGCCACACTTGTGGCAAACCTTGCCCATTCTGCAGCTTTTATTCCTAATTTCAGGTTCCAGGAGGTGCCCGTGACCCAGAGGTGGGTGTTTCAGTGCTCACAAATCCATGGCTGCTCCCATCTCTGAGCTCTCTCCCTGGATGTGTGCCAGCCTCTCCCTGGAAATCAGAGCTTTTATCTACAATAACAAATTATTATTTCTGGTTATGAACCCAGGCATGCAGAGGAGGCCTTTCCTGTGTTGTGGGGCTGCTGAGGGAGGCAGGAGTGCCACTGCAGGGCCAGGGGAGGAGGGGACAAGGGGCCGGGGAGGGTCGCAGCAGTACCTCTGACTTCGATGGTGGCGTTGGCCACGGGAGAGCCGGAGAACACGAACACACACAGGTACTCCCCCGACTCCTCTGCTCGGGCCTTCAGGATCCTGCGGGGACAGCACAGCTGGCTCACACCCACAGCACCTCAATTAACACCCCTTAATTGCACCCCCTAATTGGTGCCACCAGGGCACGCCCACCCTCCCCAGCACACACCGAGGCTCAGTTTCCTCCCCCAAAAGACTCCTTTTTTATTCATTATTCCCTTTTAATTAGTCCTTTTTATGAATTCTTTTCTTTATTATTTCTTTTATTATTAATTTTTTCTTTATTATCCTTCCCTTTTTTATTAATTCTTTTTCAATCAAGCAAAAAAGCCCCGGAAGAAGAACACAAACCCTGCAACAAAACCATTTAATGACACGTGGAAACCGCTCAGACACGTGGAGAAAGCTGCTCACTTCAGACCGGGTGCTGACAGCATTTACACACCCAGACCTCAAGCTAGGAAGTGAATTCATTTCAGATAAGCAGCCCTGCAACGGCAGAGCAGCTCAGCAGCTCACTTTGAGCAGTGCAGGTTCGAGCCCCTCCAGGCAATGCCCAGGGTGAGGAGAGGCAGGACAAGGTGGAGCTGTGACTCTCCCCGGGCTCTGGTTGCCATCAATCATTCAGGAGCTGCAAACTGACACAGCTCAAGGGTTCACAGGCACACAGCAGCTCCCTCCCCGAGCTCGATGAAGGTTAGGAGAGGTGCACTCCACTGGATTTTTAATGGAAACAGGTTAATCTCTACATTCTGGAGCTTTCTGGATGATAAAAGTACCCGGCTCTGAACTCCAAGCACCAAGAACATCTGACAGCAAAACAAAGTGACTGAAAAACAAGAACCCAGGAGTTTAAGGGAAATGAACAGAATATAAAAGATGAACCAACATATAAACCAAAATATAAATAAATGGGGGAGGCAAACACCCTCTGTTAACCACAGCTACGCTGCTGCTGCTTCTCATGGAATTCCTGGATTTAAAATGTAACCACAGCACAGTTAAGGGGCAGATCCAAAGCAAAACCAAACAGCAGAGAGAGCCTGAACTCCAGCATCAGCAAAGCAGCCCAGGAGCGGTCAGGAATTCAGGATCTACTCTGTGGTTGTGATATTTTGTGAAAATCCCTTTGCTAGGATTTTCTTCTCCTGAGAAGCTGAAGGGCCTCAGCTTCAAGTGTAAACAGTTTGTTATCTGCTGCTGTGGGATGCAGCAGGTGCTTCCTCCATTGCTCAGTGTGGGATGTTTCTCTTGGTGGCCAATCCAGGAGGCAGCAGCTCTCGGACTCTCGGGGAGTCACAGCACTTTGTTATTCATTCCTTTCTATTCCTGTCTGGCCTTCTGATGAATCTTTCTCTCTGTTCTTTGTAGTACAGTTATAGTGTGGTCTTTTTAATGTAATAGATATCATAATGTAATAAACCAGCTTCTGAAATGGAGTCAGGATCTCTCCTTCCCTTCACCAAGTCCTGACTGCCCTGAATCCACCGCATCACTACTCTGCTAAAGGAAACCTGGGATTTCTCCAGCTCTCCCTGAGATTGCTGGGAGTCCTCCCATTCCCTGGGGACAAGGGGACTGTGGAGCTCTCCCACTCCGCTCCTTCCTTCCCCAGCAGTTAAAACTGAAGCCAAGCCTA
Source organism: Motacilla alba alba (assembly GCF_015832195.1). NCBI lineage: Eukaryota > Metazoa > Chordata > Aves > Passeriformes > Motacillidae > Motacilla > Motacilla alba. The sequence continues at coordinate 3,390,568 of NC_052025.1, forward strand.
AACCCTCCTTTCCAGAGGAATTTGGAAGGCAAAATCCAGCCTGGCTTGGCACAGCCTCAGCCTGGCCCTTGCTGGGCAATGCTGGGCACTTCCCAGGAACCCCGAGCACCGCTCCCACGCAGTGACTGCTCCTCAGGGAAGCACAGCCCCAGAGCTCGGGCCCAGGGCTGAGCAGAGCACTGGGGAGGGTCAGGAAGGAATGATGGAAGGAAATGAGACACGGTTTTTAATTGCAAAATCAACCAGGTGATTCAAAGTGAGCGAAAGGGGAAAACGAAAGGACAAATCATTAATCAGGATCAAACCCAGTTTCCAAAATGCTGGGGATGAGAGGCTGCTTTGCTAAGGCCATGAAAACCTGAACATCCCATAATCCCGTGGCAGCAAAGCAGGGGGAAAAGGGCCCCTCTAGAGACAGAGAACTGTTGGGACTGAGCTGCCAGCAGGGGTTAAAACATCCCTAAAGTGCTCTTCAGCTTGGCTTAACGTGGAACTGCAAGCTGGATTTGCTGTGCATCAAGGGGGAAAATGGATGGAAAGAAAAAACAGGGCAAGAAAATCACAGAGGGAACAGACTCTGAGGGAGCTGCACGGGATCCCACCAGCTCCAGCCAAGGGATGGGATCATCCCACAGCACTGCTGTGACCACACAACCCCACCCACACCTCAGGAACACCATCCCTGCCCATTCCCATCTCTCATTCCAGCTGGGATTTCGGGTTCCAGGAGGATGTGCAGCAACAAACCCATCCTTAAGGAGATGGGCAGGACAAACCCCACACGCTCCGAGGAAACCAACACCACGCTGTGTGTGCTTTGTCCAGGTGAACCCTGGAGAAGAGCTCTGAACTTCCAGCTTTACTCATCCACCCTGGAGCTCACTGCGGGAACACTGGGTGTGCCCTCGTCCCCTGGCTTACCCCAGGCCACCCACACCTCAGGAACACCGTCCCTGCCCATTCCCATCTCTCATTCCAGCTGGGATTTTGGGCTCTGGGAGGATGGGCAGCAGGAAATGGGCAGGATACACCCCACACACCCCAAGGAAACAAAAACCACGCTGCAAGTCTGTGAACCCTGGAGAAGAGCTCTGAACTGACAGTTTTACTCATCCACCCTGGAGCTCACTGCGGGAACACCTGGTGTGCCCTCATTCCCTGCCTCAGCCCAGGCCACCCACACCTCAGGAACACCTCAGGAACCCTGCCCATTCCCATTTCTCATTCCAGCTGGGATTTGGGGCTCTGGGAGGATGTGCAGCTACAGACTCATCACTGAACCCTGGAGAAGAGCTCTGAACTGACAGAGGTCTACTTCAGCCACCACTGTGAGAACACCGGGTGTGCCTTTGTCCCCTAGCTTACCCCAGGCACTCACACCTCAGGAACACCACCCCTGCCCATGCCCATTTCTCATTCCAGCTGGGATTTTGGGCTCTGGGAGGACGTGCAGCAGCACACCCACCCGTGAACCCTAGAGAAGAGCCCTGAACTGCCAGAGTTTGACTGAGCCACCGCGGTGGGAAGGACCACCGGGAGCACCCCTGTGCCCGGCTGAGCGCAGCACCCACCTGTACTCGCAGCACCCACCTGTACTCGCAGCACCCACCTGTACTCGCAGCACCCACCTGTACTCGCAGCACCCACCTGTACTCGGTGGTGTTGGAGGCTTTCCTGGTGCCCGGGATCTCCTCGCCGTTCTTCACCCAGTAGCTGGCGGCCAGGGGGCTGGGGCTGCTGGTCAGGTTGCACTGCAGCGTGACGGCCACGCCGGCCACGTGCAGCACCACGTCCTCGCTGGCGTTGATCCGCGGCTCTGCAAGGCAGGGACAGCGCTCAGGGCCAAACCCGGCGACGGTGCCGGCTACTCTACGCGGCACGGGGGGCGGGAGGGGAGGGCACCACACGGGGGATGGCACTGCGGGACACACGGAGGAAGCACAACCAAACCAAAGAGCTCGGAGCTGGCGCGGCGGCGCCCCGGGGCCGCGCTCCTGGGGAGAGACAGAAGGGGTTAATGGTTTATTGGGAATCCCCACACAGCAGGTGACACCAGCGACTCCTGACACATCCGTGCTTCCCACACTAACTCCTGGCGCTGCACGTGAGGCCGCAGTTACTCCTCCAGAAGCTTCTTGCTGGCTGGCACGTGGTTCTTATCGCTCTTCCACCTTCTCACTCCCTGAAAGGTGCCTGTGCTCAGCTGGGGCTGGGCTCTCTCCCCAGGCAGCACTGACAGAAGCAGAGCACTCAGCCTCCAGCTGCACCAAGGCAAATACAGGTTGGATAGCAGCAAGAAGTTTTTCACAGACAGGATGATAAAGTTCTGGAATGTTCTGCCTGGGGAGGTGCTGGAGTCACCACCCCTGGGTGTGTTTAACACAGCCTGGATGTGGCACTGGGTGCCAGGGTTCAGTGGGTGTTGGGGCTGGGCTGGACTCGATGGTCTTGAAGGTCTCTTCCAACCCGGTGATTCTGTGGATTCTGTGAATTCTTCTCCTTGAGGTTTCAAACGAACCCATTTTTTATATAAACAGCACTCAGGCTTCTCAGTAATATTCTGCATATTCCCTGCCCAAAGGCTGCTGTGGCCCCAGGAGAATCCACAGGGCACAACTTCCCTGGTGTGTGGAACTGGGGAAGGCAGGAGGCTGAGGGAGAAGGGCTCAGAACCTGCCAGTGAGATGGAAGGACACGCAGCAGGCTAAAATCAGAGCTGCAACTGGTTTGTGTCTGAAGTAACCTTGAGCACAAACATTTCTAAAGAACAAAAATAGCCCCAGTGCACGAGCAGAGCCTAGGAATTGTGCTTTGGGGCAATTCCACTCCACAGCCTCACCTGGCAACACCAAATTCCCAAACTTTAGGGCAAAGCCTTTCAGAAGTGCTAAAATCAATGAGGGCACTGTCCTGCTGTTTGAGAAGCACGCTGCCTTCAGCTCCTGCTGCTCTCCAGCACACACAGCTGCCCGATTCTCAGCCACAGAAGTTGTTTCCCAAAGCTGGCAAAAAAAAAGACCTTTCTGCTGCAGGGCCCGTGCCTCACCTCGGGTCTGAAGCATCCTGTGACAAACCACCTCACACGGCATGGCGGGGTTTAAAAATGTCACAATTCTTGCTGTCAGTCTTCCAAAAAACAATGTTTTTAGGATCAGCTTGGCCTGCAGGCCACCCCAGCGGCCCTGTGTGTGGAAATGCTGCTGTGTGCCCTGCCTGGGATGGATTCCTGACTGATTCCAGAGGTGCAGCTCCAGCTGCTCCTTCCTCCCTCCCTCCCCTCTGGATGCAGGAGGCTGAGGAAGCAGCAGACATCTCCCTGATTTCTGCAAGTCATGCAAGGAGTTTGGATTCTGGAAACTCTGCCTTGTGCTAACAGTTTGGGATATAAATTTATGATCCATGGAGCCTCTGGGATGCAGGTTATGAAACACAAGGAGAGAACAGAAAATCCCAAATGTGTCAGAACCATCCCAGCTTTCCACACAGGGAAGGAACATCCCTGTATCCTGTGGCACATCCTCAGATTACTGCCCAGGAAGGAAAAATACCCATCCTCTGCTAACCTGCAGCATTCCAGGCCTTGGAAATCCAGCTCTTTAAATCATCCTTTAACTGCAGGAACACTGCAGTTGCTGTTTGCGTGATAAAATTTTCACTCTGTTTTTGCCTCATTTCTCCCACACTGGGCATTTTATCCTTCCAAGGATTGTTTGGGCCCATAATTGTTGTGTTATTCCCATATCATGCACCATTCCTGGCCTGCCCCGTGTGCTTTTCCACCCCCAAAAAGCTCATCTGCATTCCCACAAAAACACTGGCAGAGCTCTGGGAATATTTTTGGAGTGTGTCTGAAATAGTAACTCAGTGACTGACCTGCAACCTTTGCAGTTTTAGTTCAGCAGAACTGAAGGCAGCTGTAAATCTCATTTCCAGCTTCACCTGCATTTATGTTACTTTGATTTGGTTATTAAAAAAAGCAAATTGATGGATCAATCTCCTGATTTAATTGCAGGAGACAAACTACAACTGGAATACTGGGACAGCAGCAGCCAAAGGAGGATGCTCACCTAGAAAATCACTTTTTACACATCACTTGAAGAGCCCATTTTATGTAAGCTCAGCTTTTACAGCTGAAACCCAAGCAAAGCAACTAAAAAAAAACCCCAGCAAGTGAAATTCTGGTTCCAAATCCGGAAGGAGGTGGAAAGCAGATGGTGGTTCCTGGGTGCCAGATTTTCAGGAGCAAGCTGGTCTCTGCAGAGGCCAGGACGGAGCCTGTGCTCTGTGGGGCTTTGGTGTCACAGCAGGGCAGCAGCCAGCACCAGCAGCTGCAAACTCCAGCTCCACTGAGGCACACAATTCCCATTTCCAAGACAAACTGAATGGAGCAGCTGAGACCACCTGGGCAGGCTCAGGGAAGGGGCTCCACTTCCAGGGACACCTTGGGAACCTCGTCCCCGTTTTCCTCCTCCTCCAGCAGGCTCAGGCAGGCGCTGATGTCCATGGGCTCCTCCTCCCAGCAGGAGCAGCTCAGCTGTCCCAGCACACCCGGGAAGGCACTCAGGGGTTTGATCCACGCTGCCCTGCACAGCAGAGCCCCAGAGCAGCGCGATCCCACACAAGGCACTCAGGAGGCAGCTCCCACTCAGCAGCAGCAGCTGGAACAAGCTGGGAGGGGAGGAGAGGCTGATCTGCAGCCCCTGCAGCAGCTCGGGGCCTGAGGGAGGGAACCCCCTGTCCACAGGGACACAGCTGTGCTCCCACAGGCTGGCTCTCCCTCCAGCAGGACTGTGTGCCCCAGAGCTGCTCTGGAGCGTGGTATTCCCATTCTCTGCACATGATTCCTTCACCCAGGGTTTTTCCGCTGGGAAGCTGAAAGGCAGCGAGAGGCCTCAGAGAAAAGGAAAACAATTCTGATGTCATTTGCTTCTCCTGTGTTTGCTCATGTGGAATGTGTCTGGAGATTGTTTACCCACAGGTGATTGTTGTGTGAGCTGTTTCACTCTTTGGCCTATCAGGGTCAGGACTCTGGAAAGAGCCACGAGTTTCATTATTATCTTTTTAGCATTCAGCAAGTATCCTTTCTGTATTCTTTAGCACAGTATATATTCTTTAATATAATATAGTGAAATAAAGTAATGAATTAGCCTTCTGAGAACATGGAGTCCTCCTCATCATTCCTTCCTTCCTCGGTGGCCCTGCATTTCCACCACGGAGCCCCAGGACTGTCCCAGGGCACGGGGCTCTCTCCAGCACGCAGCACTCCCTAGCAGGCACACTCGCAGGATCATTCCCAGGATGGCAGAGCTGCTGTGGATGCCATGCAAGCATTCCAGTCCTTTGGCAGCCCAAAGGACACGGGAGGGGCGAGGGGTGGGCTGAGGCCGGGCAGCTCCAGCTCAGGGACCCGGTGTCACTGCGGGCACTCCACAGCACCGGGTCACCAGCCATTCTCCCACGTGCACCAAGGCTGCTTCCATTTCCAGAGGGAAGGTCTCTGATCCAGCAGTGCCCACAGCAGCACCAGGCTTCGGGGACAGCTTTGGGGGGGATTTTTCAAGGTACCCAAATAAGTGATCAAGATACAAATACAGAGTTTTGTACCCAGTAGGGCATTAAAGGGTTATTTGTGCGCAGAGCACAGGAGCAAGACCACACTTCTGCTCTGCTCTTCTGTCAGCTGAGGGCACTGAGAAGCCACCCAAAACAAATTCTCCTGTACCTGCATACTGCAGATTTAATTCCCTCCAGCTGAAACTCAGCAGCCATTTCCTCAGGCAAATGCAAGTTTTACATCTGACCCAAAATTCTTCTCTACAGAATCTGACCATATGAACTCCCAAATCCACCCGGGGTGGAAAGCAGAGTGAAGGCAGGAAAGTCTTGTCACGAGCAAGAACAAAAAGCAATTGTGGGCCAAGCACGGCCTCTGCTCCCAGAGCTCTGCTGCTGCCAGGAGCTGCACCCTGGATGGAGTCACTGAGCTCAAGGCTGGGCTCAGCACTGGCAGGACGCTCCCCTGCTCCCACAGGCTGCACCAAGAATGGCTGCAGCTCCTCAGTGCTGCTGCATCAGAGAACTCCTTAGGAACATGCTGCTGGCCAGGAAGGAGAAAAAACACCACGACTTCATGGAAAAATCCAAACACGAAAGGTCACGTGGAACTGAAAGGGAAGGATTTGTCCAGAAGCAGATATGTAACCAAAACCAGGTGAGGAGGCATTCCCAGAAATTCCAAGAGAACAGAAGAAATCAAAATCGAACGGTTAGAGTTGGGAAAAGAACATGGAAATCAAAGAGAAAGGCACTGGTGGAGAAGCCAGGGAGGCTGGAAACCTCCTACAAAACTAAAGGGAGGAGGGAACAAACACAAATCCCACAGCGGGCCGGATTCACATGGAAGCGCTAGCACACATCCCGAGGTTTTCCCAAGTGCTTTGTCCTAAGGAGAAGAGACACGGGTGGCACACAGGGCAGCACTACAGGCGAGGAGGAGCAGCCCGCGCGCGTCGGGATGACAGGACAGGGTGGCAGAGGGTGGGGACACGGGGGCGGGGTCACCAGACTGCCTCTAGACACTACAGTGCCACTACTGGGGGCCGGACTCACTCTGCAGGACGCTTATAGTAGCCTGGGCTCGAATCCACGTAATGGAGGGATTTTGCCTCAAGTCATTCCTCCTGGGATCGTTGCTGGCCCTGCACTCGTAAGTCCCAGAGTCTTCCAAGGTAAGGCGGGTTACTCTCAGCACACTCACCCCATTGGCCCCGTAGGCAGTGTTAATGGTGACACGGCGCTTCCGAGCGCCATCCCACAGCTGTTTGAAAGCCTCTGCCCGGTTGACTTCCGCATACCACCACTGGATCTCTGGAGTGGGGTTCCCAACCACATCACAGTACAGTTCAAAGGCGTCCCCCGTGAGCTTAGTTTCTGACATGGGCGACTTGACAAACCCGGCTGCAGGGAGGGGCAGCAGAAACGCAGTGACAGAGCGGCAGAAAACAACAGAGCTCACACACAACACAGCAGCGGGGCAGAAAACAGTTAGAGACACGGCATCGGCAGGGACACGGCTTGGGGACACCCAGGGCACCGGCAGTGACACAGCTTGGGGACACCCAGGGCACCGGCAGTGACACGGCTTGGGGACACCCAGGGCATTGGCAGTGACACACCCAGGGCATCGGCAATGACACAGCTTGGGGACACCCAGGGCACCGGCAGTGACACAGCTTGGGGACACCCAGGGCATTGGCAGTGACACACCCAGGGCATCGGCAGTGACACGGCTTGGGGACACCCAGGGCATCGGCAGTGACACAGCTTGGGGACACCCAGGGTGGCTTGGGGACACCCCCGGCACTGGCCGTGATACAGGATGGGGACACCCACGGCACTGACAGTGACACAGCCTGGGGACACCCATGGCAGCGGCAGTGGCCAGGGCGGCAGGGCAGGAATTCCCGATATCCCTGCTCCTCCGTTCCCTGGATTTGCAGGCCTTCTGCAGCCCTGGGCAGCTCGGGATGTGCCAGGGTTAAGTGTCCCTGCTCAGGGATCTGCTCCCTGAGGAGGTTTCTTTACCTGATCCACCCACAGGGGCACCAGGGCTAAAATCCCAAAGCTGTGCCAGCGGGGAGCTCTGCTCTGACCCCCTCTCCCATCTATTTAGGACTTCCAGGGCAGGGAATTCCCCAAGATACCAGTGACCTATTTTCCTGATCAGCTCAACTCTGGGAAAAAGGGAATTTCAGTGGAATGAACACTCACAGGCCAAAAGGTCGCTCTGTTAGGAACCCACAAAGAACCTCAGGAGTCCCCCCCGTGTGGAGAGGGTTGATATGCTCAGGCCACAATACAGGATATTCCGGATATCCTAAATCCTCCTGTACTTACCCGCCTCAGAGCCCCGCTGGGAGCGCACACACACACATTAAACTGTCCTTCAATCCTATTGCCAAAGATATTTAGGAGAATGGCAGTGCCTCAACACCAGGCCCTTCCCCCAGGCCCCTCCTAAAACTGCGGGATTAGGACACAGCTGGCCAGACAGATTATGCAGCAAAACCCGTCCTGGTGCTGTGCTGGGGCAGGGGACATCAGCAGCGTGGGGAGGGACAGTGTCACTCCGAGGAGAACTCGGAGCCTGTCATCCCTGTCCTCAGATTGTGCCATCCCTGGCCTCACATTCCTGGCTTGTTTTAGGATGAGAGGTGAATCAGTGAGGTTTGGAAATGGAAATGGGGACTCGGAGCATTCATTAAACAGCATTTAATGAGTCCCCTAAAGGCCACAGCCACAGCCCCCTAACAGCCACAGCCTTTACTGACCAACAGCCACACACCCCAATAATGAACAGCCACAACCCTCAATGACCAGCACTCCCTGACCCTAAAGAACCAGCACTGGCCCTAAAGAACCAGCACTGACCCTCAAGGACCAGCACTGGCCCTAAAGAACCAGCACTGACCCTCAAGGACCAGCACTGACCCTCAAGGACCAGCACTGACCCTCAATGACCAGCACTGACCCTAAACGACCAGCACTGACCCTAAACGACCAGCACTGACCCTAAACGACCAGCACTGACCCTAAACGACCAGCACTGACCCTCAAGGACCAGCATCCCCTGGGATGCCAAACAGCCTCCATACATAAATTAACAAATATTGCAATTACCAGGGGCAGTTCTGGGTTAATATTTTGCATTTCCAGCCACTCACAAACAGCAGCAGTGAGCGAGGTGATGCCACCAGAGGGCCACTACCCACGGTGACACCCAGCCAGGAGCTGCACAAGGAGCTGGGATCTGCCAGCACCGAGCAGGAATGCTTAAAGAAACCCCAAAAAAGTTGGGGAAAGGTGAATTACTCCCGAGGATGCAGCACAGGGCAGTGGGAAGGGAAGTGCTGCTGCCTTTGGGCCCTGCCAGTGGATGCCAGGGCTGTCCCAGCACGCAGCGGGTGACACTGGGCAGGTCCCGGTGACGCAGGAGCTGTCAGAGCCCAGCCTTGCCTTTCTTGGGCCTGTCCCACAGCTCAGCTCCTGCTCCAGAGACAGCAGCACCACAAAACCCCAAACCAGACACAGCCACGAGCGCAGGGCTGCCCCAAGGGACTGTGCCTGGCTTAACCCCAGAGATCTGCGACTAAGCTCGGTTTAACCTTAAAGACTTGGGACTGTGCTCTGCTTAACCCCAGAGATTTGGGACTGCTCTGCTTAACCCCAAAGATTTGGGACTGCTCTGCTTAACCCCAAAGATTTGGGACTGCTCTGCTTAACCCCAAAGATCTGGGACTGCTCTGTTTAACCCCAGAGATTTGGGACTGTGCTCTGTTTAACCTTAAAGATTTGGGACTGCTCTGTTTAACCTTAAAGATTTGGGACTGCTCTGTTTAACCCCAGAGATTTGGGACTGCTCTGTTTAACCCCAGAGATTTGGGACTGTGCTCTGTTTAACCTTAAAGATTTGGGACTGTGCTCTGCTTAACCCCAGAGATTTGGGACTGCTCTGTTTACCCCAAAGATTTGGGACTGCTCTGTTTAACCCCAGAGATTTGGGACTGTGCTCTGCTTAACCCCAAAGATTTGGGACCGTGCTCTGCTTAACCCCAGAGATCTGGGACCGTGCTCAGTTTAAACCTATAGATTTAGGACTGTGCTCTGTTTAACCCCAGGGATTTTGGATTGTGCTCTGCTTAACCCCAAAGATTTGGGACTAACCTAAAACCCCTTCTGGAAGTGGTTTATTTATTCAGGATTTGATCTCATCCCCCAAAGGTGATCAAGGAGAGGTTAATGCCCTAAAACCAGGGAAACCTTTCAGTCTGCACACAGAATTCCAGTGGCTCCTCACATTTCCAAACTCTGCCTTAAAATTTGTGTTGGGGAAAGAAAATTAAATCCTCAACTGAGAAAAAACCAGGATTTTCAGAGCTCAGGAATTCTTGTAAAATCTGCCAGGGTGAGAATACACAAGGCAGTCATCCCTGAACTGCAGAAATTATTGTTTAGTAATTAAAATATCCATCTGGAACTCAAATTTCATCAAGGTGCAAAAGAATTAAGGAGAATGGTCCTGGAGGAGCAGAGCAGGGAGAATTTTCATCTCCCCAAGTTAAGTCTGGTGCAAAAAGGGGCTTTAAAAAATAAAAGCGCTTTGCCTTAAAAGCCAAGTTGAGGAAAGATGTTAAGCTAGGCTCAAAGACAGCAAAAACCAGGTTTAACACACGCAAAGAATGGACAGATTTGGATCAGAATAAGGGAGAAAACAAAGGACTTCTAAGGAAGTTTTCAATCCCAACCAACACAACTGTGACCAAGGAATCCCCAAAAAGCAGGATAATGCTCCCAGCCCATCCTGAGGCTGCTGCTCAAGGTAAATGAAATTAATTAAACCCCACTTAAATCACAGCACAAAGCACAGTTCCAAGCTCAGAACTGAGTGTCTGCAAGGATAAAATACAAAAATAAAGCTGGTTTTCAGTCTGGAGCCACAATAAACAAAGTCTAACTGCTGTGGGACTGAATGATTTCAAGCGTGGCTGTTTTTACAGCAACAACCCACCTGGAAAACCTCTCAGCACATCAAAAAATTGTAATCCACTGCTCTCAGGCCTTTAGGAGAGTTCTGGAAGTTTTATTTCCCTCAATTTCAGCCTGATTTGTTTGAATTCTTCAAATAAATGAACAAGAGTGCAGGTGGAAAAGGCAAGGCCCACCAAGAAGCGCTCAGCTCTCCTGTGCCCTCACCTGAGCTGATTTTTTTTTTTTTTTGCTTTATTCCACATGGACAATTTGATGGGAATATCCCAGAAAATCCAGGCAGGAGCTGCCCTGGCTAATTAACTCCTTCTCTTAATTAAGTGCCAAAGAGTTCTGAGGGTGGGGAAATCTCTCTTTGGCAGAGTGTTGCTGGAAAAAACACCCTGATTAATGATTTGTTCCTCGCCAGTGCTCACATCCACTGAAAATCTTGGAAATTAGTTAAACACACCAAAAGTGGCAGCCGGAAGAGGTGAAGCACTCTGATGTTCAGGGACAGACACAGGGATCAGCTCCATAAATCAGGAATTTAGGCTGAAAAGGATTCCTGAATGGGGACAAGACACAGGATCAGTTCCTGGGAATTAATCAGGAATTCAGGATGGAAAGGATTCCTGGACAGGAATCAGTTCCATGAATCAGGAATTTAGGCTGGAAAGGATTCCTGAACAGGAATCAGTTCCATGAATCAGGAATTTGGGCTGGAAAGGATTCCTGAACAGGGACAGGACACAGGGATCAGCTCCTGAGGATAAATCAGGAATTTAGGATGAAAAGGATTCATGCACAGGGATCAGTTCTACAAATGAGGAACTTAGGCTGGAAAAGGATTCCTGAACAGGGATCAGTTCCATAAATCAGGAAATTTAGGCTAGAAAGGATTCCTGGACAGGGATCAATTCAATAAATCAGGAATTCAGGCTGGAAAGGACTCCTAAACGGGAACAGAACGCAGGGATCAGCTCCTGGGGATAGATCAGGGATTTAGGCTGGAAAGGATTGCTGAATGGAGACAGGACACAGGCTGGGGATAACCTCCAGGAAGGCACTGCAGCATCCTGCCTGTCCACACCCATTTTCCACAGGATCGATGCTCTCCCATTCTGTTCTCACCAGGAAGCACAACATGAGAAAATTGGCATTAATCCCATTAATTTTTGCCAGCTCCAGAGCAGCTTTAAGCCAGGCTTGAGGCGCCTAGGTGAGCCCAGAGCTATCCCTGGATTTAATTCCTGGATTTAATTCCTGCCTTCTCATCCTGCAGCTTCCCAGAGCTGGGAGAGAGGAGAACCCAGCCCAGAGAGCATCATCTAAAATGCAGGAGCTGTGCCAGGGCACGGGGCTCATTCCACAGGCAGGAAAACCTGAGGATTCATCCCACAGGACCGGGATTACACAGTCCCTGCATCCAGCCCAGCATCCCCCATTTCCCTGCCCAGGAGATTCGTGGGCAAATTCCAAAAAACTCATCCTGAGGGGAATGGTTTGGGTGTGGCCATCCTGGGACTGTGCCCAAGGGGGAATTCCTGGCACAAATGGACACAGGGATCAGTTCCTGGGGATAAATCAGGAATTTAGGCTGGAAAGGATTCCTGGACAGGGACAGGACACAGGGATCAGCTCCTGGGGATAAATCAGGAATTTAGGCTGGAAAGGATTCCTGGACAGGGACAGGACACAGGGATCAGTTCCTGGGGATAAATCAGGAATTTAGGCTGGAAAGGATTCCTGAGCAGGGACGGGACACAGGGATCAGCTCCTGGGGATAAATCAGGAATTTAAGATGGAAAGGATTCCTGAACAGAGACAGAACACAGGGATCAGTTCAATATATCAGGAATTTAGGATGGAAGGGAATCCTAAACAGGGACAGAACACAGGGATCAGGTCCTGGGGATAAATCAGTAATTCAGGCTGGAAAGGATTCCTGAACAGGGATCAATTCCTGGGAATAAATCAGGAATTTAGCCTGGAAAGGATTCCTAAACAGGGACAGGACACAGGGATCAGTTCAATAAATCAGGAATTTAGGCTGGCAAGGATTGTGGAAGGTCCCCTGGCCCCACAACCCCCTGACAGATGCTTTTATCCAAGTTTCCCTGGAATAAAAAAAAAAAGGATGCTTCCCTTCACACTCTGGAAACTCAACTAGCATTTTATGGCCATTTTTATGGTGGAAAACCTGATCCGAGCAACCCCAATTCCCTGAGGAAACACATCCAAGCACAGCCCATGGGAACATCCCTGGAAGGAAAAGCCCCACAGCCAAGCTTCCCCCAGCTCCAGGGAATTCCCTTCCCCCAAATCCCCTCCTGGCTGGGCTCGGGACACAATCCCAGGGATTCTAGGTGACAATCCAATCCACCTGAAGGGTGCAGGTGAGAACTGAGACAGGCCTGGGATATCCCACGGGGAAGAACAACCAGGACAGGGTTTATAACCTGTGGCTCCATACCCAGTCACCTTCTGGAGAGCAGGAATGGAGATTTTCCCCAATTTGAGCTGGGAAGAACAAAGCCCTGGCACTTCCCTGGTTCCATAAATACCCCTCCCACAGGGAAGAACAACCAGGACAGGGGTTCCATAAATACCCCATGGGAAGAATCACCAGGACAAGGTTTCTAACCTGTGGCTCCATACCCAGTGTCACCTGCTGGCTGCAGCCACCTTCTGGAGATCAGGAATGGAGATTGTTCCTGGTTTTTAGCCGGGAAAGAACAGAGCCCTGGCAGTTCCCTGGTTCCACAGGGAAGAATCACCAGGACAGGGGTTCCATAAATATCCCATGGGAAGAATCACCAGGACAAGGTTTCTAACCTGTGGCTCCATACCCAGTGTCACAGCTGGTTGCAGAGAAAATGACACAGGGATCAGTTCTAGGGATAAATCAGTAGAGCAGAAATGGAGATTTTCCCCAATTTGAGCTGGGAAGAACAAAGCCCTGGCACTTCCCTGGTTCCATAAATACTCCTCCCACAGGGAAGAACAACCAGGACAGGGGTTCCATAAATACCCCATGGCAAGAATCACCAGGACAGGGTTTCTAAACTGCGGCTCCATACCCAGTGTCACCTGCTGGCTGCAGCCACCTTCTGGAGATCAGGAATGGAGATTGTTCCTGGTTTTTAGCCGGGAAAGAACAGAGCCCTGGCAGTTCCCTGGTTTCACAAAGCAGCCCAGCCCATGAGGGAGCTCAGACAGACCCCTGGGACAGCTGGGATGTCACTTGTGTCACCCAAGGGAGCTCTGAGTGCCTCCACAGCTCCTGCTCCACCAGTGCAAGCTCCAGCTCCAATTCCAGCTCCTTCCCTCCCCAGCTCTGCTGGTGGAACCCATCTGCTCCCAAGCCTTCCGTGTGAAATACACAATTCCAGGGCTCTGCACCTTGGGAATTTAAAGGGATGCAGTTTATGGAAGTGTTTCTGTCTTTTTTGGGGCATCCTGGGTGCACAATCATTTTTATCTCACTGCAGATTTGATGTCAAATATTCACTTTAACAGGAAGCGTGGAAAATCTCTGATTTACCTGAAACACTTGGATCAGCACACTGGAATAAATAATAGATAGAGAAAGATGGAGCAGGGCCAGCTCTGACCAGCCTGTGAGCCCAGATCCACAGCAAGCCCAGTGCCTCAAAAAGCACTTTTTTTTTCCCCATATTTCAATGGAAATATTAGGGAACACCAGTGCAGAAGTGCTGGAGGAGCTCTCACAGGAGACACCAATTGTATTTCCTGCCTGGCACTTCCCTCATGGGCCATAAAAGAGCCAAGAACTTCCCAAGGCAATCCCGCAATTTACAGAACCCCTCTGAAAGCGTGGCTGGCAAAGGCATTCCTTTTCCAAAGGGAAATGTCAGCTTCCAGCATGCCCTGGGATGCCATGGAAAATGCAGCGTGGTGCTGTCAGCAAGCTGGGCTGAATCCCTCCCCAGGAGATTGCCTTCCACAGGCACTGTGGCCCTCCTCTCCCAGAGGGTTTTCCAAGGGTTAGACCCACCTCGTGCTCAGCCAAGGCAGGAATTGTTCTCTGCTCTCCCCATTCCTGCTCCTCCCTGGCAGGGAAGAGCCCCCCGAGCCAGCAGCTCTGCTTCCATCCCTTTTTGAAGGAATACAGGAATTGCAGTGCTGCAGCTGAGGAACGGACAAGAATCCCTCCAAAGCAGGAAGGCTCCTGGGAAGTGCCAAGAAATCCATGTTAACAACTAAAAACCATTCCCTGGAAAGCAGTGGGAAGGGATTCAGCTGCAGCACAGGAAGCGGAGCCGGAGCAGGCAGCAATTTCAATTTGTCTGCAGCAGCTGAAGCTGAAGAGCTCAAAAAATTTTAAACCAGCATTAAATTTCTGTCTCAAAGCCACTGAAAACACCTCAAAGGTTGGTAATAAAAATGATTTTGTGTCAGATTAGCTCTGTGAAATCCTCAGCCTGGTTCTCTAATGGCGTGGTGCAAGGGTTTTAAATACCCAAAGGTTTTCAGAGCTCCCCCCTTCTCCCCTGACCTTTCCTGAATCCAACAAATGCGTTTGACAGGAGACTGATCCCATTTCTCTCCAGCAAAGCTGCTTTTCCCCCCTTTTATTCGCTCTGCAGGAGCAGGAGCTGCTCCACATCCTCGTGAGGGAGGGAAAGGACATTTTCATGCAGCGACCTTTCACAAGAAATGCCCTTTGCTGAATTGGGGATTATGTAACAGAGGCTGAGGAGAAGCTGCTCAGCCACAAAAATAATTCCTCTGTGAGCACAGGGAATGGCAGCAGCACGGGGGATAACACTCCCAGCACGTTCTGCAGCCTAAAGCAGAGGTTCAAGCGCCTGATGTGTGAAATCCTGGCCCTGCTGCTGGACACGGGGCTAGAGATCCTTTAATTATCCCAAGCTGAGGCTGTCCAGAGTGGGAGAGAACTGCTGCTCCTGCTCAGTGCATGCAGGAGAACGCTGGAATTCCAGGCACAGGGCAGAGGAGAGCGGGAGGAAATGGATTAAAGAGCAGCAGAGATGGCACACTTTGTGCGGCAGCTTTCCTCTGCTGCGCACACTGAGCTCCTGGTTAAAGATTGTATTTTTAGGGGTATTTTTCCACAAGCAATTTTTTTGAGCTCTTCAGCTTCAGCTGCTGCAGACAAATTGAAATTGCTGCCTGCTCCGGCTCCGCTTCCTGTGCTGCAGCTGAATCCCTTCCCACTGCTTTCCAGGGAATGGTTTTTAGTTGTTAACATGGATTTCTTGGCACTTCCCAGGAGCCTTCCCGCTTTGGAGGGATTCTTGTCCGTTCCTCAGCTGCAGCACTGCAATTCCTGTATTCCTTCAAAAAGGGATGGAAGCAGAGCTGCTGGCTCGGGGGGCTCTTGCCTGCCAGGGAGGAGCAGGAACGGGGAGGGCAGAGAACAATTCCTGCCTTGGCTGAGCACCAGGTGGGTCTAACCCTTGGAAAACCCTCTGGGAGAGGAGGGCCACAGTGCCTGTGGAAGGCAATCTCCTGGGGAGGGATTCAGCCCAGCTTGCTGACAGCACCACGCTGCATTTTCCATGGCATCCCAGGGCATGCTGGAAGCTGACATTTCCCTTTGGAAAAGGAATGCCTTTGCCAGCCACGCTTTCAGAGGGGTTCTGTAAATGGTGGGATTGCCTCGGGAAGTTCTGGGCTCTTTTACGGCCCGTGAGGGAAGTGCCAGGCAGCAAATACAATTTTCCCCTTTCTCCCCAAAGCCCTGGGAGCTGGGATGAGGATGGTTCCAGCAGAGCCCAGCTCCTCCCTCTCCTGAGGAGGTTTGATCTCCACAGCCCTACTGACACTGCTGAGATTATGGGGCCAGAAATAACCCGGGCAGGACAGCTCCTGCAGCACCCCATTCCTGAGCTGGAATTCCACTGCAGCACATCCTGATCCCCAGCAGGAATCACCTCCCTGGGCTGGACACTCACACCTCACACAACTGCTGTGCTGAAGGGCAAAAAAAAACCCCAAAATGCCAATTTGTGGTTATTTTGTTGAGCTTGAGGGGGAGCCCCACAGCTCTTTCCAGAGCAGCTCCCAGAGCTTTCCCAACAAAAGCAAAATCCAATTAAAAGCCAAGCAGATTTGGACTCTTCAAAGAGGCAGCAGGGAAAAAAAATCCACAGACAGAAGCTTCCTTTGCTCAGTGTAAATTAAAAAATTGAAAATCACCACCGTGGTACCGACAATAATTGTGTTTAATCACACTGCAGGGATTTTGTGGTGTCTGAGAGGAACAGAAATGGTGACCTAAACAAAATCTCATTTCAACCACGTCCCCTAACCTGAGTAAAAAGGTTCTACTTGTGTTTTATATCCAAGGTTCTGTTTTATAGCAAAGAATTCTGCTCCATCCCCAAGAATTCTGCTCCGTCCCCAAGAATTCTGCTCCGTCCCCAGTGCTAAAAGCTGTCCCCTCACGGGGTCTCTCATGCTCTCCAACCCGAGGCCACGTTCAGCTGTGCAGCAATTTTCCAGCAGCTTTAAAAGATTTTTTAACTTTTAAAACTACCTGAATCAAGCCCAGCAAAAGCCCTGGAGATTTATCCCACAGATAAACTGATCCAAGTGTGACAGGAATGGCACAGCACAGAGGGATTTTCTGGCAGCCCCCAGGAATTTGCTGCTGAGGCTTTTCCTGAACCAAAGGTGCTTTTTCCACCGCCATCCAAGCAAATCCAGGTTTCCACAAAGCACCCAAAAATCCTGATTTAGCAGCTCCCCACCTCTGAGATGTTTCACTTGGCAAAGGGACCACAACAGGGTCGTGTTTGGGAAATCCTTTGGGAATTCTAAACCCATTCTGTCAGGCCCCAGAGCAGGAGAGCACCAGGGCACTGCCCTCCTGTGGTTTTGGCTCCACTCTCCCACTGATTTCCTTCCTGCAAACCAAACCCTACATTTTTTTTCCTTTTTTAGCGTTTTTTTTTTTTTCCTTTACTCCATATGGCTCAAGATTGGGGTCACCAAATCACTACTAAAAATAGGAGCTTCGGGAGCCTGAGACCCCAAAGAGGCAGCCCGGGGTGAGAACAGCTTTAATTTGTTGCATTTTTATCTGACAGGGTTTTCAGCACTTTGCTGCAGGTTCTGAACCGCTCAGCAAAGCGTTGAAAACCCTGTCAGATAAAAAAATGCAACAAATAAAGGCTGAAGGAAACCATCAATACAGTATTCCAGCCCCTTATCAGCTTCAGCAACCTGAAAAATGGGGAGAAATGGGAAATGTCCTGGCTCTGGTTTGGTTTTGGAAGCAAAGAGCCAATTACAGAGGGGGAAAAAAAAGATCTAGTCACAAATACCTTATTAAAAGGAATGAAAATATTGAATTACCCTCGTGCCTGCCAGGGAGCAGAAAAGCTCTCACAGTACCCAGGGGTTACAGCATCAATCCCAACCCTTCTGCATAAAGAACTGGCAGCAATGGGATAAAACTGAAATATTCCCAAAAAGATAAAAGTCAGAGGTGACAATGGAAGGGCCAATCCAGAGGTGACTGCGATCCTACAGCATTACAGGATGGGTGCCATATAAAATAAGAGGGAATAAATGCACCAAATATCCCATTTCTTACAGCAAAATGAAGCCCAACGAGCAGTACCCTGACTATTTTTCACTCAGAGCTCTTCAAGCACAACTCCAAAGTCCCAATTCCACCCGTATGTGGAATTCCTGTACCCAGCCCCAAAGTTTGCCTGGGGCACACTGGGATTTTACCTTTCTAAAGGGATTTTTTACTTTTATTGGACCTTAAATAAACTCCACCTGTTTCTGGATCACACGGCAGAAAAGAACAGCCTTGGATTTCTTTGCTTCCCTGCAGGAAAATGCAGCAGAGCAGGCAGGGCCCAGCTTCCCAATTCCCACAAAAACAAGGAAGAGCCACCAGGAGATCCCAAAGTGCAGGTGCAGGCTCTGAGTCACAAGGCTGAGATGTTTGGGTGCTCTGGGATTTGGGAAACACTTCCCAAAGATTTGTTCCCCAATCCCCTGCAGTGCTCAGCTCCCAGTTTCTCTGGCAGTAGGAGTGGAGGGAGCTGCAGGGCTCCTCTGGCCAAAGCAAATCCAAATCAGCTCTCCAATAATGAACTTCCAGTTTATTCCCTGGAATCCTGAAGTGGTTCCAGAGGCTGAAGAGGAAACCCAGCTGGCTGGTCAGTGCAGACTGCCCATCTTCAGCTAAAACTGAAAAACATTGTTATTCTGCTCAATCCAGCAGGCTGGAGTGATAAATATTCCCAGCTATTTCATTTCTCCATGCCAGTTATTCCCTGGATACCCCGAGAGGGGAGCCAGGCTGGCAGAGCTGGGGGTGCTCACCTGCACAAGGGAAGGCTCCAGGGAGATTTTGAGGCTCTTCCCAGGGCCTGAAGGGGCTCCAGGAGAGCTGGAGAGGGACTGGGGACAAGGCATGGAGGGACAGGACACAGGGAATGGCTGAAAAGTGAAACAGGGCAGGTTTAGGTTAAATACTGGGGGGAAACTCTCCCTTGTGAGGGTGGTGAGGCCGTGGGATGGAATTCCCAGAGAAGCTGGGGCTGCCCCTGGATCCTGGGATCTCCTGGTGGCTCTTCCTTCTTTTTATCGAGTTGGGAAGCTGGGCCCTGCCTGCTCTGCTGCCTTTTCCTGTTGGGAAGCAAAGAAATCCAAGGCTGTTCTTTTCTGCTGTGTGACCCATCCCCTCAGAAAGGGCTGAGGTTTCTTTAAGGAAGTGTCCCAGGCCAGGAGCAGCCGGGGCTAGAGGAAGGTGTTCCTGCCCAAAGATGAGTTTTAAGGTCCCTCCCAACGAGAAGCATCCTGGGGAAATGTGAATCAGCTGCTTGCAAGCAATAAATTCCCTGGAAAGGCTGCTCTAGGAGAACGCTGTGCATCAGGAACCCTGAGGTGATCCGTGAAGGGTCACACACTGGGGTTTGCTGCTGCTTGAACACAGAGCCATGCCTCAGGTTTAGCTTCTCTATTTTCAGATTGTGCTGCTTTGGTGGGTGGGTCTGGGATTCATATTATGGGATGGGAGCTCTCTGCACAGAGCAGGGAGACAAAACAATTCCTGCTCTAGCTGGGGACCAAGGACAAAGGATCCAGATCTCAGGCCCAGGAGCATAAAGAACATCCCTGATCCTGCCTCGATCCCATGGAGAGCTGCACTCCCTGATCCTGCCCCGATCCCATGGAGAGCTGCACTCCCTGATCCCATGGAGAGCTGCACTCCCTGATCCTGCCCTGATCCCATGGAGAGCTGCACTCCCTGATCCTGCCCTGGACAGGGACCCCACAGAGAGCTGCAATCTCTGACTGAAGACAGAAAACAAGAAATATCAGACTGCATGGGCTGGAGCTGTAATTGGACAATTAACTCCAATATGCAAATGGCTCAGAACTCATAAAAGTGAGAGACCCTGTGACCAGCTGTCCATTTTTGTGACCATTTTGGGTTGTGCTGCCCAAGGTGGATCCATTGAGGCCTCTTAACAAATCCCTACTTTATTCTTCAGCTCTGTCTAGTCCCTGTTCTAGGTCAGCCTTCCCAAGGCATCAGTTTTGGTCAGACCAGACCAAAACCAAGCTGCAAACTTTTATTTTAGGGATTTTCTAATCCTTTAACCATCCAGCTGCTCCCTAACATCCCATCACCTGCACAGATTTCACCAGGCCAACAGACAGAGCAGCTGCCCTGTGATTCAGAGCTGCCTCTAAACCCCTCCAGCACCACTTCATTCACTCCCTCCAAGCAGCTCCAAACCACCGCAATTCAAACCCCATGTGCAGCCCGAACCTGAGGCAGGCTCTGCCCAAGCACCACAAAGCTTTTCCCAACAAACCACGGGGGAAAAAAAATCACCCCCGGAGTGCTCAGCCAAGCTGGTGCACGCTCAGGTTTAAAAATGCTCCGAGCATCTGTTTTTTGCAAACTCCTGCTGTCCGCCCTCACGGAATTATTCCAGGCTGCTGGGAGCTCTCTGCACTGCCAAGAGCCTTCCCTGGGCACTTCAACCCATCCCTCAGCCTTTCCAAGATCTTCTCTGTCACTTTTCCCAAGCTGCTGCGATTCCATGGGTTCCCAGCTGCTTTTCCAGCTGAAGTTTTGGACTTGTCAGTGCATTTTTTCCAGGCTCCGATATTCCCTTTCCTCTTGTTTTCTTAGTCTATCAACACAAACGCTGTAACTGCTTTTTTTAAATATATATATAAATAAATGAAGTCTTATTTTAGGTTTCCAAGCCAGTGGAAGAGCCCCAAGATCCCTGTGAGTACCCCCAAAATGTAATGAGCTGCACCAGTCACCGCGGATCTTAAAACATGGAATGCAAAACTATAAGAATTAGAGAAAAAACTCTTTTTTTCTAGTTTATTCAAACCAGAACAGGGCATTTTGATCTATTTTTCATCTAGAAAAATGGCTCACGGTGCAAATCTCCAACACCAAAAGCAGCACCGGGCATCAAACAACTGTTTAACCTGAAGTGAGAATAAATTGCCATGAAAATAAAACCACAGATAATTATTATTATTATTTGAATGATTGGGTATTGGATTCGATAGAGCTCTGTCATGTTTTAACGGCCAAGCTCCCTCCTCCAGCTTTACAGAAGTCAGGATTTATATTTGGGAATTAACTGGGAAAAAGTCACTGTATTTATTCCCAAATATTCCTGGTTTGAGGAGTTTGAACACACAAAGGATCAGACTGTGGAACCCCACACCAGCCAGCCCAATTCCAGCCTCCAGAAAGAACAATTCTGCTGGGAAACTTTGAAAAAATGGGAAAAAAGGGCTTGGGGTAAGGCAGACCCAAGCTGTGAGGGCTCCCTGTGCTCTGCTGCACCTCCTGCTTCCATCAAAACCAAACTTTAGAGGAACTGGAATTGTCCTGATTACAGGAAAACACCTCAAAAAATAAAATCTCACCAGTGGAGCCAAGTGCAGCACGCATGTGAATTTCAGGAGCTGTACTAAGGACCAAAATGCAAACAAAATAATGAAATAAAATCCATGATGGGCTGGAGAGGCCCTGAGGGTGACAAAGCCACCTTGGGATGGGCTGGGGACACGAAGCAGCAGAAGCAGGGGAGATCCTGCCTGGAGGAGGAGGAGGAGGAGGAGGAGGGAGAGAAGCACTGGTGGAGAGGAGAAGAAGAGAACTTTGAACGTTCTCCTCGCTGCTCAGCCCACACTCAGGCTCCAAAAATGCTCACATTTATCTGGGCACCAGGAAAAGGCACAGCAGAGCTCAGGTGGTGAGGAATGAAGGAGGCTCAGTGGCCACAAACAAGGATAAAAGCCAAGTTTTTCCCTGGCTCCTTCGAGAAGAAATTCATTTCTGGAATTCAGGATTAGCTTAGCTAATTTTCCTGATTTTATGGTCACTTTTATGCTGGTTTCTGCCAACAGAAAATCCATATTCCGGTTTTAGCTGGCTGGTTCCTTCTCCTTCCATGCAAAGGATCAACTAAACCAGCACCACCTGAATTAATCTGGTTTAATTTTCCCTCAGCTTAGAACAACCCAAGCCAATTTCAGGGTGCAAAATGGTGAAGAATTCTCTGCACTTCAGCTTTCTTGCTCCCACTCTAACTCCTGGGTTGGCGTGCTAAAAAACCACTGCAGATTTCCCAGACTGGGGCAGCCCGAGCAGCAATTTGAGACAATAAAATAACCTTTAAATCCCAGCCACTCTGGGGTGGAATTATCACTGCACTGAAGCCTTTGGTTTTCCAGCTGCTTGTTTGGAAATAAAGATATTTCAAAGGTGAAACAATGATGGAAAAATCCCGTTTTCCTTCCCTCCATGCTTGGAAGCATTAAAGTGATTTTCCAATAGCTGCCCTTAGAAAGTGCAGGTTAAACACAGATCTTCCTGACTGGCTTTTTCCAGCTCTTCCTCCTCATCCTTCCCCAGCTCTCCCTCAGTTCCATCAGCTCTGCTCTGGATGCAAGCCATGAGCAGGAACTGATCATTTTCCCAGCAAAATATTCAGGAAAAGTTCAATTCCTGTCACACTTCCCTGAGATCTCAAGGTGTTGATGCAAGAGCTTTCAAAACAAAGCCACCCGAAAAATAAAACCCTCAAAATAAAACCTTTTAAAATAAAACCCTCCTCTCAGTTTTAGCAAGATTAAAATCCATAGGTCAGCCTGACTCTAAATATTCTGGACTGCATTAAAGTCTGGAAAAATTACTGGGAGTTCAGCAGTGATCTCCTGTCAGAGGTGGGAGCACTCAGCATTCTAGCGGGGATTTTCTGCTCCAGGTGAATTCCAACAGGTACTTGGCCATTCCTTCACCACCCTGACTTGGACTATTCACCTTTCATCATCAATAAAAGATAACAAATTCCTGCCCTTTGGGATGCTCCTGCCCCTTCAGAGCACACACCCACAGGTGAGAAGCTGTTCCCAAAGGAGATCTGAAGGAATATCCACAACTCAGGAAACGGCTGGACCTGTTCTCCACCCACGGGGGAATTGTTCTGTTTCAGGAAGCTCCCCATGGGCCATTATCTGCTGAAAAAGGCCCAGTTCCTCTGCAGCAGGGCCTTTTTACATTAAAACTGGGGCAATAAACCTTAAGGCACAAAGATCTCAGCCTTCCACTTGACTCGGGGTGCTCCACCCCTTCCCAAGCAGATTTCCACTCACCTGCGTGAGCTCCCAGAGCACTACAGAAACTCCCTCGCCACCTCATTAAAAATAACAATTAATCAGCTTCCAGAAACACCAGCGGGCTGCAGTCTCCCTCACACCAAGACCACTTTGGTGGGGACAAAGCCCCTCTCCAGCTCTCCCCAAAATTCTCTTTATCACTGACCTCCAGACCCCCAGGCGCTGCCAAACACCAAATGTTTGCACTGTCCCGCAGCCACTCGGGATTGTCACCCCAGCTGCTGGCACCTGACACCTTCCCTGCACGAACACACGACCCATTTCCATTTAACCCCTTCCCTCCCAAGGCTGGAATTTCTCTGGCAACTCAGCAGTGCCACGGGGAGCACAGAACCTCATTAAATCCACAGCTCAGCCCATCCAGCCCCCTCCCCGGATCCCTAAATCCCACACGGCTCCAGCAGGGTGTTCCCAGACTGCCTCACTCTGCAGAGAGCCTCCGGTTTTCATCCACAGTGCCCGTGCCCAACTCTGCTTAACAGAGACACGAGGCTCACTGCTGGCTGCACAATCTGCACGGGCTCGGGGAATAACTCACCTGGGATCTTTAGGACAGCATTTTTCCCATGCGGATATCACTGCCAAACACCCTGAGACCCCTAATGCTGGCTGGGTGGAAGGTATCCCTGCCCCTGGCAGGGGCTGGAATGGGATGGGCTCTAAGGTCCCTTCCAACCCACAGCAGGCTGCGAGATTCCGCACTCCTGCGATTCCAGGATTCACCTGGAGCAAAGAGCCAAGGCGAAATTCCCCTCACCAGCCAGAAAACTCTAGGACTGAATATTATCTGCAGAGCAGAAAGGAAGGAGAGAGAAAGGAGGATGGAATGATGAAACTAGCGTGGAATCGGTGTAGGAGAGAGGCAGCCCTTCCTCGTGGGCAGGTTTTCCCAGCGGATCCTCCCGCAGGCCGAGCTCCCTGCCCTTGCCGGCTCTCCAGGCCCGAGCAGCGCTGACCATGATGCTGCACCAGGAGCACACAGCGCTGCCCGGCCTGGCAGGAGCACACAGGCATTTTCCTCGGCGCTGCGGGATTTCCTTGGAGCAGGAGGCTCGGCTGGAGCAGCCTCTTGGCCCCGCTCCGCTCTGCCACTAATTGTCATGCACTTGGCTGCGAACTCGCCGGGGAGGAGGCAGCCGCGCTGGATTTAGCTCACGCTAGCCTACAAGGAACGGAGAAGGCTTGGGGTGTGGTGGGTTGGTTGTTGCTTCTTTTTCTTTTTTTTTTTTTTCCCTTAATTCCTTCTTTTACGCTCCTATCAGAAGGACCTCTCCAGTTGCTAAGGAACTACGGGCTTTATTGCATTATAAATGATTTAAGGCGGCCCGGCAGATGCAGGTTCAGTAGGCGGGAGGAGCTGAGGAGATGCTCCATTTTACCGGCGGCACCAGGCGCCTCAGGAGGGGCCGGGGGGGCCAAACCTGTCCCCCCCCTTTTCTCCTCCTCGCCCCTTCCCCTGAGGGACCCCAAATCACCAGGGACTCCCCCCAAACCCGGGGTCGCCCCCCACCCGCGGGGCTGCCCACAGCGCACCCGCCGCCATAGCAACGCGCCCCCCCCACTCCCCCCGCCGCCGCCGCCCTCCCTCACCGTTCTGCGCCGCGGCGGGTCCCGGCAGCAGCGCGGCCGTCGCCAGCAGCAGCGAGAAGGCGGCGGGGAGCGGCCCGGAGCGCGGCATCTTCCTGAGGCAGGGGCAGGAGGAAGAGGAGGAGGAGGAAGGCGAGGAGGCTGAGGCGGCGGCGGGAGCGGCGGCGGCTCCGTCCGTCCTTCTCCGCCGACCTCCTACCGCAGCGCAGCGCCCGCTCTCGCGAGATCCGCCGGGGGCGGGGGGCGACGCCGCCGGGGAGGGGACGGGCGAGGCGGGGGGGCGGTGTCAGCGCCCGCCTCGCCCGCCCCTCGCCGCCATGTTGGCCCCGTTCGGCCCGGTCCGTTCAGCGCCGCCGCGTCCGCTGCCCCAGGGCTTCTCCTCCTTGACAAGCTCCCGAGCTGACGGCGGGGAGCTGCCCCCTGCCCTTTCTGCCGTGCCCTCAGGGGCGCCATGGTGGAGGCCGCCTGGGGCAGCCGTTCCTCGGGCGCAATGGTGGAGCCTGCCTGAGGGAACCGTCTCTTCAGATTTACCATGGTGGAGCCCACCTGAGGCAGCTTCCCGCCAGGAGCGTTGAGAGTGGGATGGCGTAGCCCCTTCTCAGCGATATGTCCCCTCAGAGGCACCATGGCAGAGCCTGCCTGAGGGATCTGTCCCTTCAGGTGCACTGAGGGTGCTGATGGCGCAACCCCTCTTCAGGGACCCATCACCTCACGGACACCATGGCGGAGCTGATGGAATCTGTCCCCTCAGGTGCACTGAGGCTGCCATGGCGGTGGCCTTCCTCAGTCATACATCCCCTTGGGGACACTATGGTGGAGCTCTGAGGGATCTGTTCCCATAGGGGCACTGAGGGTGTGATGGCAGAGCCCCTTCTGAGGGCAGCTTCCCCTCAGGGCAGCATGGTGGAGCCCCTACTCAGGGACACCATGGCAGAACCTACCTGAGGAATCCATCCCCTCAGGGGCACTGAGGGCAGGGGGCATGGCAGGGTGCCACCTGAGGGATCCATCCTTGAGGGCACCATGTTGAAGCCTGGCTGAGGCATCCTCTCCTCAGGGGCACTGAGGGCAAGATGGCAGAGCCCTCCTGAGGGATCAATCCCTGCAAGTGCCATGGCGGAGCCCTCCTGAGGGATCAATCCCTGCAAATGCCATGGCAGAGCCCGCCTGAGGGATCCATGCCCTCAGAGGCACCATGGCGGAGCTCGCCTGAGGCAGCCTCCCCTCAGAGATGCCATGGCAGAGCCCGCCTGAGGGATCCGTCCCCTCAGAGACGCCATGGCAGAGCCCGCCTGAGGGATCCATCCCCTCAGAGGCACCATGGCGGAGCTCGCCTGAGGGATCAGTCCCCTCAGGACCGCCATGGCGGAGCTCGCCTGAGGCAGCCTCCCCTCAGAGACACCATGGCAGAGCCCACCTGAGGGATCCATGCCCTCAGAGGCACCATGGCGGAGCTCGCCTGAGGGATCAGTCCCCTCAGAGACGCCATGGCAGAGCCCGCCTGAGGGATCCATGCCCTCAGAGGCACCATGGCGGAGCTCGCCTGAGGCAGCCTCCCCTCAGAGATGCCATGGCAGAGCCCGCCTGAGGGATCCGTCCCCTCAGAGACACCATGGCAGAGCCCGCCTGAGGGATCCATCCCCTCAGAGGCACCATGGCGGAGCTCGCCTGAGGGATCAGTCCCCTCAGGACCGCCATGGCGGAGCTCGCCTGAGGCAGCCTCCCCTCAGAGACACCATGGCAGAGCCCCTGTGGCTGGGATGTGAGAAGCACCCTACTCCTCACTTCTGTTCTTCACGGGCTTAAAACACTGGTGAGTACAAGAGCTGGTATTTGGCTCTGTTCATACTCACTTTAGGAGTTTCTGTGCCTTTCTGCAGGGGCCAAAGTGTGTCAGAGGAACCCAATTGCGCCCCAAATTGTTCAGCTTAAAGTCCACACACCCACAAAACACCGATAGAATTTTAAACAACATTCTATCCATCACTTCTGTGCTTCCACACAAAAGATTTTGCATGGGCCATGTCATTTTTGCACATGTAGGAAACCAAGGCCGCGTGAAGCAAAGGTGTTTGCTCCATGTTAGAAGTGGAGTCGTGGGCAAAGAGCACAAAAACTCACTCAGGGATGACTGGACAAGCCAGGCAGGCTGGAAATTGGCTGCTGGTGAGCTTTGGGTGGCTTTTCTCTATTTTCCTGTCATAAATCACAGATGCCAGGTCAGATTTGCTGCTTGCTTTTGCTTTGTTCTGTGCCTGTGAGCCCAGCTGATGGTGGGGAGATATGAGGCTTGTAGGAGATTGTGGAGCAGACCAGCAGAGAAGGGGACTGGAGGAAAAACCAGCAGAAAATCCTCCAGATCAGATTTTCAGCTTTCTGCAGAGCCCTGCGTCACCAGCATGCCCAAAGTATGGTGGGCTGGGAAATAATGGGTGGTTTTATTGGTATATTATAATATATACATTATAATATATATATAATATATTGGTATGTATATACAATATATAGAATATATTGGTATGTTATTTTGTATTTTTTATTTATTTCTTGATTTTATTAACCAAACTGCCCTGGTTTCTTGACTTTGTGTCCCTCCTCCTTCACCCTGCCCAGGTCAGTCTCAGCTGATCATCAGCAAACAGACTCCACCACATCCTTTTATTGCTGCTGTGACTCACTGAAAGCAAGGATCAGGCACACCTTTTCCACTAAAACCCTGCTGAAATCCCTGCCTGGGCGCTTCAGGCCTTGGGTGAGGATGGCAGGGGTGAGGTCACACACGTGAGGAGCAGCAGTTTTTTTGGCCATGTGCTGGTGCTCCACGTCATCCTGGCTGCCCCTGGCTCCCCAGGGATGCCAGGTTTGATGTGCCTCAGAGATTCCACTGCGCTGGAGAATTTCCACGGTGCATTTCCATGACTCACTGTTGGTGCCAGCTGATTCATCTGTGTGACACTACTCTGCTTTTTCTCACCGTGGCGTGGAAACATCTTTTTTTCCCCTCTGTGTGGAACAATCCCGACAGCAGCCCTTGCAAACCAGACAAAAAGGGGAACAGAGACCCAGAAATCCAGTTTTACCCAGCGCAGCCCCTGGCACTGCTCTTTGCACTCTGTTTTCCCAGGAATTTGCTGTAACTCTGCTCCTTGCAGACACCCACTCTCTATTAGGCCTTACCTCCAGTGCCTGTTTTCCAAGTTTGGAAGGAGTGAGCGCTGGGAGCAGGCTCTGGATCTGCTCAGCAATCCTTGCTCCGTAACCATGGCAGCTCCGGGTGACTCACGCTGCCACAGGCCCGAGCCCAACTTAGCAGGAGGAATTTTCTCCCCTCTCTGTCACCAGCTCGGAGTTTCTCTCCCCAGTTGCATAACTCAGCTGTCATTTGTGTTCCTCTGGTTCTGCCCTGCTGTCACCTGGAGCGTCCCTGGAAGGTCTCCATTGCAGAGCGTTCCCCAGGCAGGGAGTGAAGGCTCTGCATGGAGCTGATCCATGGGTTTGTGATCATGCAGCCCAAGAAACCAGAGCAGAAAGTCCCCATGGCCAGGAGATGTCCTCATGGGTCTGATCCCGAGTCTCTTGGAGCACAGAGTTCCTAGAAATCCCTAAAATGTATAACAAAGTACTCAGGTATGCTATCACCTGTGGCAAAAAAAACCCCTCCTGTTGTTCCATGGATGAGGGAATCCTCTTACAATTGGAGCTCTGCAGGAAAAGGGGATTTGCCAGCCCTAGATCCACCACGGTGGCTTGGTAGTGAGGAAAACCCTGGGATTCCAGCAGATGGAGCCTGAGCAGGGTGATGTGTTTGTCTGGTGTGGGGATGGTGATTCCTGGCCTCAGGAGTGCCAGAGGAAGCTCAGTTTTCTGCAAAGTTTCCCAATCCCTGCGTTTTCCCTTCAAGCAAGACCCATATTTTCACCTGGAGGAGGGGGCTCGATTTTGATTATTCTCTGCTTATTCCTTCAGAACGAGGAAGAAAGAAAATCGTGGAAGCCAGACAAGCAAAGAGGAAGCAAAAAAAACCCCGCCATAATCAGCAGGAAATTCAGGAGAGTTTCAGTTCTCAGAGAGCAGCAAAGAGGCATCATCCTTATTTTGTGGGGGAATTTGGAGCTTGTCTTCTTGCAGCTGTGAGTGTTCGAGAGATCCCTGTTATGTCAATGTGTTTAATGATGTGCTTTGGCACTTGAAAGCTTTCACAGGATGGATTGGGGTGGGAAGAGTTTCAAGGATCATCCCATTCCACCCCCTGCCACCTTTGCACTGTCCCAGGCTGCTCCAAGCCCCCGTTAAGCCTGGCCTGGGATATTTCCAGGGATCCAGGGGCGGCCACAGGTGCTCTGGGAATTCCATCCCAGAGCCTCCCCACCCTAGCAGGGAAGAATTACTTTGCTTTCCTCACATGGACTCACCTTCTTTTGAATGTGTTGTGGGCCAGGGCAGAGCGTGAAACAGAGTCCGGCACAAAACTCCTCTTTTGCAGCTGCTCTCAGGGCTGAGAAACCCTGGAAAACATCAGATAATGCTCCCACAGGGCCGCTTGCCAGGAAAACAGGATCCCAAAAGGTAACTGCGACCTGATTAATGGGTATTCATCTCCCCAGAGGCACAATGGCAGCTGGAGAACGACATTAACCCCGTGAGATAACATCGGGGTGAGGCTCCACACAGGCCTCATTCACACCCTGCTGCACAGGTGAGCCCTTCAGTTCTCATCACAAACAGCCAGGAAAAAAAGAATAAACCGAACAAAACCCCCGTGCTCTGAGAAATGAGAGAAGGGAGAGCTTGTAAAATCACACAGCGACGTGCTCTGAGGGAAAAGAGTCAGCGGCAAAGCTGCTAAAAACAAAACAAAAAATAAAACAAACAAACAAACAAAAAACCCAAACAAAAAAAAAAAAAAAAACAAACACCCCAACATTAACGATCTCAAGGTAGCCATAAAAAAGTCTCGATGTTCTTTTTGCCTCAGCAGGAAGCTGAGTTGCCACTTGCCAATGCCGTGGGTTGTTCCCAGCCGGCTCTCGTGCTCACAGCTGCGGCGGGCAGTGGTCAGAGCAGAGCCGCTCCGTGCTCTCCTCCCAGCAGAAATGGCTTTCCGTGCCAAACGAACAGCGGCTGATTTGGGGCAGGCTGGTTTGGAATGCACACACGGAGTCCGGGGAGGAATCTCAGCAGGGCTGAGATCAGCCCTCAGGACAGAAAGCTGCAGTTTGCCTGGCCTTATTTTCTGCAGGGAACGAGCAAGAGGGACACAAATCAAACGGCTTTCCCTCCTCTCTGACCCAGCCCAAAATTTTTTGTCTCCATTGCAAATTCTTCCCCCAGCTCAGCCACACTGTAATGTTTTTCCCCACCCAAGTTTTTAGGGAATGGGGTCCAGTAACTCAGCCATTCCCTGACCTCATCACCCTGAGGGAAGGGATAACTTTTGTTGGGAGCAGCTCCTCCCAGCCACGGGCAGGACACGCGGGAACAGCTTTGCTACACCCCAGCTTGCTCCGGGGTGCCAGTGAGGGTCTCCAGGAAGGCACAGGGGGGGAGGAAACTTGGAACATCTGGAGGAATTTTCAGGATGTGGCTGATCCGGCAGGTGGCACCCCTGGATTAGCACAGGGCTGGCTCCAGCCAGGCTGGGCACTGCCTGCAGCTGGGCTCCTCTCCAAAACAGCAGGGATTTGGGCTCTCGTGGCGGCTGCAGGGACAGCCCCGTGTCCTGCAGGGCTCCCCACGGGACACGCAGGCTGCTCCCGTGGAGTTTTAGTGGCCTGGGGTGTGGCTTTGGGCACGGGGTGCCCTTGTGGGGCAGCAAGGATGGAAGGGAAGGGAAGGGAAGGGAAGGGAAGGGAAGGGAAGGGAAGGGAAGGGAAGGGAAGGGAAGGGAAGGGAAGGGAAGGGAAGGGAAGGGAAGGGAAGGGAAGGGACAGTGCCGTGGCTGGCAGGGAAGAAGAGCAGCCAGGAGTCCCCACATGCTGCACAAGACAGCGCCCTGGGAGCTGTGCTGTAATGGCCATTACTGAGCACCAGGATTCCCTCCTGTCTCACACGGTCTGTGTCCCCAAGGGGTCACAGTGCGGTGCCCAGGGCTGGTTTGGGGACAGGGGACAGCTCTGTGTCCCAGCCATCGATGGGATCGGTGCCGTAAATGGCCGGCTGAGCGGCCCAAGCCGCCGCAGGGCGCAGGCAGCCAGGCAGAAAGGCCGATAATCCATCAGCCTAAAGAGCAGTGATTAACATGAAATGAAGACAATGAGCTGCGATCAGTGTGGCAGTGACAGAGGGGACAGCCAGGAGGTCACTGCCGAGCTGGCAACAGCAGCACCGTGCTGCTTCTCGCCTCTCTTGTGGGGGATATTTATTTTCCCCAGCCCTTGCAGCTCATCCCTCAGCAGCTAAATCCAAATGAGCGCTATCAGCTGGCCTTGGAAATGATAAATATCATTTTCCTAGCCCTGCATGAGCCAGGGGTGGTGCTGACCCTAACGGCTCACGCCGATCAGCGTTCTCTGCTGCCCCGGGGCACATTCGCTTCAGCCAGTGATGCAATAAAAGTGATTTAATGAAACTTGAGGCTCCCTTCTCCCCCGGGAGGGTGACACCCAAAATAAACCCAGCGATGAGAAAGAGCGGGACCCAGCCAGGGGGGCACTGATGGATTTCAATGGCCTGGAGCAGCTTTACCTGGGACCAGCACCCACCCTCTCCTGTTGCTCCGTGTAAGCCCGGCCCCGGGGAACTGCTCTTGCTCTGAGCTGGAATGTGCTGAATCCGGCCTAGTTTGGGCTTCCAGCCCAGCAAAGGGCCATTTCCATCATGTTGGGATCTGCAAGGACACAGATGGGGTGCAAACTGTCCCAAGACTGAGGGTGATGCACAGCCCACGTCCTAAAACCTTCTCCCACTGGCTGGGGGTTACCAAAACCCCAAAGTCACCTAGGCCAGCCCAAATTCATTGTTAGAACCCCCCCAAAAGTGGAGTCAGGGTTAGCGTTAGGTGCCACATTTTGGGGTGTCCTGTGCAGGGCCAGCAGCTGGGCTTTGCTGATCCTTCCAACTCGGGGATTCCACAGTTCTGTGCACCACCAGGGGCTGGAAATGGGTGAAATTGGGAGAACTGGGGATTTTAGTGTGCACTGGAGACAGTGTTTGGCCTTCAGGCTCCTGAGAAACAAGCTGAGGAAATTGCAGTGCAGAGTATTGGGAAGAGCTGGATGCACACGGTAAAAGAAAAGCAATTTCGGAAGAGAAGGGTTTTTTTATTAACAGGAGAAAATGAACAAGAGCGAGTGACCAGACTGGGCTGAAAATCCCAACCATTTCACCTCCTAAAGCTCAGAGGAGTGACAGGAGGGGAGGTTTAATTGATGGCAAACATTACAGCTGGCACTGAATCCTCCAGCCTGGGCAGGAGAGACTTTTATAGCAGGGAGCACAGGAGCATTGTGAAAGATGACTGTGATTCTTTGGGCATTTCTGGGTTCGATTGCAACAAAATTGCAGCCAAAAAAAAAAAAAAAAAAAAAAGCAATTTTGCTTTAATCAACTCCCTAACAAAGCCCCGACATAGTGAAGAGCAGAAGCATCAGAAGATAGGAAATTGTCAGCCTTGCTGGAGCTGAAAGATAAGATTGTACTCCCTCCAGCTACAATAAGAGAAGATAAATTATCCCTGGGGGCAATTCAGAGAGAAAATAATGTACAATTAAAGTTGTTTGAATTACACTTTTAGGG
Organism: Motacilla alba alba; assembly: GCF_015832195.1. NCBI lineage: Eukaryota > Metazoa > Chordata > Aves > Passeriformes > Motacillidae > Motacilla > Motacilla alba. Next base: position 3,423,094 of record NC_052025.1, read on the forward strand.
AAGCACGAGCGCAGGAATGAAACAGCCTCAGTGGAAAGGCTGAAACCTTCCCATGTGCTTTTAGAAAGCAGAACTGGGGGGGGGGGGGGGGAAATCATAAATTTGGGGGGAAAATTATTGTCTGGGTTTGAAAAGACAGGTGTCTGCTAAGGAAAGCAGCAGCCGTCCTTGAAATGGAAAATGCAAACCCCCTCCCTCTGAATTATGGTAATTTGGAAATTAAGGGGCTCTCAGGCAAAGATGCGAGGGTGGGAATGACAGTTATTTACTAGGAAAACTAAAAATACAAACGCAATAGCACAAACAAACAAAAACCCACTGCCAGAGTCAGAACAGGCCCTGGCACGCTGTGGGTCAGGGTGGTGGCAGCAGGGCCATTCCAGGGTGGCTGCAGCCCTCCTGCAGTGCCAGCTGTGCTGCTGCTGGAGCAGGGATCCTGCACAAGGGTGGAGTTTCCCTCTGAAGCTCCAGGGCTGCTGGAGATGGGCCTGGAATTCCTCTGGCAATGCAGGGCAGGAGAGAGCTGCTCCCCTGGGAATGCAGGGCAGGGGAAAGCTGCTCCCCTGGGAATGCAGGGCAGGAGAAAGCTGCTCCTCTGGGAATGCAGAGCAGGAGAAAGCGAGAAAGCTGCTCCTCTGGGAATGCAGGGCAGGAGAAAGCTGCTCCTCTGGGAATGCAGTGGGGAAGAAAGCTGCTCCCCTGGGAATGCAGTGGCAGAGGCTGCAGTGCTGTTCCCAGGGTCAGATTGTATCCAGGTAGGAATGCTCGGCTAGTCCCCTGAGTAGAGCCTCTCCCATGGGATGATGGGATTTTATCAGCCATGCAGGGACACTCACTGGCCCATGGACAGAAGATAATTAATAATTAATGGCCCATTGACAGAAGAGATCTGCTGGAGGGAGGATTGGCTGTGGAAGAGATAAAGAAAACTGCCCAAGGAACAGAGGATAACTGCCCACCTCTGACAGATGGTGACAGAATACACAGCCCACTTCATCTTTCAACACAAGACTGTGATAAATTGGGCAGGGAAGTGCTAACGAAGAGCAAAGGATTGTCTGTGTGAGGGACGCTGGGGGAAGAGGCTGGGCCTGGGGGGAAGAGAAGCAGCTCTGGGCTCAACAGGAGCGAGAGGCAGGACTGGGAAAGGCTGGAGAGTGGCAGCAGGGCTGGAAATCTCATCCCTGGAAGTTAGGAGAGGCTGGAGAGTGGCAGCAGGGCTGGAAATCTCATCCCTGGAAGTTGGGAGAGGCTGGAGAGTGGCAGCAGGTCTGGAAATCTCATCCCTGGAAGTTGGGAGAGACTGGACAGAGACAGCAGGGCTGGAAATCTCATCCCTGGAGGTTGGGAGAGCCTGGACAGAGACAGCAGGGCTGGAAATCTCATCCCTGCAGCAGCTTTGCCTCTCCAGAGCTGGGGTGGGTGTGGAGCTGGGGCTGTGCAGGAGCAGCTTCACCCTCTGTCCCCAGCCAGGGGCTCCAGCCCTCGCTGCTGCTCCCTGATGTGAAAAACAAAGTTCACTTTTTAGAATTTTTAAAAGTTTATTAAGGGATAAAAGGGATAAAGTACAGCACTGAGGTGCTTGACTGTTTTCCAAAAGCACACAGTTAACCTAAACCATGGTCTCTATAGATTGTTAAATTACGGGGGGTACATGCATATTCATAAGAATTTTTACATATCCAAACATTTCTCTGAGTTTAGATGTTTTGATTGGTTTTAACCTTTGACTTGTCTTCATGCCAGTATAAACCAATATCTTTTATTTCTTCTTGTGGTTCCATGCTGTTGTATTTTCACTCCCTGATTATGAGGGTCAATCAATTCTTCTTCTTTTCAGTGCTCTGGTTTCTGTTTCAGTTATCCTGTCTTTCACATAAGATAGTCCCCGAATCTGGGAAATCACCTAATTATTGTACACCATTTTCTGAGTTAGTAACATGAAAAAGCATTTTAACATTTTACAGTCTTTATTTTGCTACGGTCTAAAATATTATATATTAAACTACTATTTATAAAAGCTCTTCAATGCATACATCAACTGACAGATTATACTCTATCAGAAGCAGTAATTACAAACTGTACTATAGCAGGATTTTTGTGATCAATGATAACTTGTAAAAGCTAACAGATGAGTGCAAAAGCCAATAATGATATTTGTTATTTGTAATACAGAGATCATGGGAATGACTTCCAAACTTCGGGAAAACCCCACTGGTGTTGGGTGCAGAGGTTATTCCAGGCTTTGTTGACACCTGCCCTTCTCTAGGCTCTGTTTGAGCAAACAGGCAGAGTGTAAAGGTTAAAAAAGGCTCTGTGTTTCCATGGAGAGCTGCCCTGCTTGGAAAATGCAAGATGTGCCTGGGGTTGTGTATTCTGTCACCATCTGTCAGAGGTGGGCAGTTATCCTCTGTTCCTTGGGCAGTTTTCTTTAGCTCTTCCACAACCAATCCTCCCTCCAGCAGATCTCTTCTGTTAATGGGTCATTAATTATTAATTATCTTCTGTCCATGGGCCAGTGAGTGTCCCTGCATGGCTGATAAAATCCCATCATCCCATGGGAGAGGCTCTGCTCAGGGGACGAGCCGAGCATTCCTACCTGGATACAATCTGACCCTGGGAACAGCACTGCAGCCTTTGCCACTGCATTCTCAGGGGAGCAGATTTCTCCTGCCCTGCATTCCCAGGGGAGCAGCTCTCTCCTGCCCTGCATTCCCAGGGGAGCAGATTTCTCCTGCCCTGCATTCCCAGGGGAGCAGCTCTCTCCTGCCCTGCATTCCCAGGGGAGCAGCTCTCTCCTGCCCTGCATTCCCAGGGGAGCAGCTTTCTCCTGCCCCGCATTGCCAGAGGAATTCCAGGCCCATCTCCAGCAGCCCTGGAGCTTCAGAGGGAAACTCCACCCTTGTGCAGGATCCCTGCTCCAGCAGCAGCACAGCTGGCACTGCAGGAGGGCTGCAGCCACCCTGGAATGGCACTGCTGCCACCACCCTGACCCACAGCGTGCCAGGGCCTGTTCTGACTGTGGAAGTGTTGGTTTGTACTATTGCATTTTGTTATTTCATTTTTATTTTTTTTCCCTACTAAATAACTGTCATTCCTGCTGCCACATCTTTGCCAGAGAGCCCCTTAATTTCCAAATTACCATAATTCAGAGGGAGGGGGTTTGCATTTTCCATTTCAAGGGAGGCTCCTGCCTTTCTTAGCAGACACCTGTCTTTTCAAGCCTAGACAAACGTTAAATAGGCTCTGTGTTGCCATGGAGAGCTACCCTGAGTGTCCCCGTGTTCCGGAGGGGCCCAGGGGCCTGTGGCCATCCCCAGGCATGTCCCTGCCCTGGAGCAGCCAGCTGATGGTGAGTGGGTGTGAAAAACATGTTCAGTCTCCTGTGAAAATTTAAAAAGCTACAGTTTGATGTAAGGGAAAAGGTATTTAAGGGGTACCCCTGAAGATAACAGGGGCTCTTGGCTGATGCCATAATAACCTTTGCTCTGTGGCCCTTGTCTCCAGCTGTCCTTTATTAAACTTTGTACATTTTCACACGAGAGTGAACGTGTTTTTCCCATTCCCCCTTCCGTGCTGGCAGCTGCCTCGGAGGAAGGGGGAATGAGGAGGAGGAGGAGGATGCTGCTGAGGTGGAGAAGCCACTTTGGGAAGGGCTTTTCTTGGAAAAAAGCTCCATGCTGTGCGCCACGGGGTGGGCTCCAAAAATAAGCGAGCCTGGCAGTGCGGTGTGCTCACAGTCAGCTGCTCCACGAGCAGCAGCACGGGGTTATTCCATGCCCAGGCTCCCCTCCCGTGGGATCGGCCCTTTCCCACCGCTGGGGTAGCTGGGACAGCCACAGGGCTGGCTGGGCTGGAGCTGGGCTGGCTGGGCTGGAGCTGGGCTGGCTGCGGCTGAATCCCCAGCCCAGCCGCCGGGAGCCCTCGGCTTCCAGAGTGCTTCACGCTCCGAGGCTTTGCTGGGACAGGCACACGCGCCTTGGCTGGGAAACTGGGCTGGAGAGTGACTGTCCCACGGCAGGGACACTCGCAGGAGCCTGGCCTTCGGGGATGTGGCTGTGCGTCCGTGTGTCCGTGTGTCTGTGTATCCGTGTGTCCGCACACCCATGTGTATGTGTCCGTGTGTCCGCGTGCAGCCTGGCAGCAGGATGTGTCTCTGGGGCAGTGGGATGCAGGATAGGACAGTGTGTCCGTTTGTCTGTGTGTCCGTGTGTCCATGTGTCCATGAGCAGCAGGATGTGCCTCTGGGGCAGTGGGATGCAGGGTAGGGCAGTGTGTCCGTCTGTCTAAGTGTCCGTGTGTCCGTGAGCAGCAGGATGTGCCTCTGGGGCAGTGGGATAAAGGATAGGGCAGTGTGTCCGTCTGTCTGTGTGTCCGTGTGTCCGTGAGCAGCAGGATGTGCCTCTGGAGCAGTGGGATAAAGGATAGGGCAGTGTGTCCATTTGTCTGTGTGTCCCTGTGTCTGTGTCCGTGTGTCCGTGAGCAGCAGGATGTGCCTCTGGAGCAGTGGGATAAAGGATAGGGCAGTGTGTCCGTTTGTCTGTGTGTCCCTGTGTCTGTGTCCGTGTGTCCGTGAGCAGCAGAATGTGCCTCTGGGGCAGTGGGATAAAGGGTAGGGCAGTGTGTCTGTCTGTCTGTGTGTCCGTGTGTCCGTGAGCAGCAGGATGTGCCTCTGGAGCAGTGGGATGCAGGATAGGACAGTGTGTCCGTTTGTCCGTGTGTCCGTGTGTCCATGCGCAGCAGGATGTGCCTCTGGGGCAGTGGGATGCAGGGTAGGGCAGTGTGTCCGTTTGTCTGTGTGTCCGTGTGTCCATGCGCAGCAGGATGTGCCTCTGGGGCAGTGGGATGCAGGGTAGGGCAGTGTGTCCGTTTGTCTGTGTGTCCGTGTGTCCGTGAGCAGCAGGATGTGCCTCTGGGGCAGTGGGATGCAGGGTAGGGCAGTGTGTCCGTCTGTCTGTGTGTCCGTGTGTCCGTGAGCAGCAGGATGTGCCTCTGGGGCAGTGGGATGCAGTGTGGGACAGGGCAGTGTGTCTGTGTGTC